>NC_142143.1:28521060-28672575 GCF_024610735.1 Ursus americanus
GCTAAACCTTTCCCCTGGAAATCCTGATTCTACAGATCTGGGTTAGAACCGAGATGTCTATATTTTTATAGAAACACAAATGATTCTTTTTATAAGCGTATTTTGGTGGGGGGACTTCCATTTCATAAGTAATAGATATATTCTGCTCCTGCTCACCTGAATAGTGACACAGCATAATTCAAAACATGTGATAGGATCAGCACAATGAGCCATACATTTTAGAAGGAACATTATGATCAGTCTTGCTTAGGGAGGAAATATCCTCCCACATCCCAAGGGGTATCTACTAGGCAAATGTCAAGGCAATTACAATTAGGACCCATTTAAACACTGTGCAGCTACTGCCCTGTCTCAAAACACCAATAAAGCAGCGAGTCGAAGTGCTGACTTTGTTTACAAGCCACCCACTCTCCCAGCACAGCTGCTGCTCCCTTATCTCCATGTAACCTCTACTCATACTGCAGATAAGAGAGGCTTCAAGGCAGCAGCAGCAGCTCTGGCCTCTACCAGGTCTACAGGCAATGTTCAGAGCTCCGTCCACCCCTCTTGCTCCAACTTCAATCTCGGTCTATGCAGCTCTTCCAGTTCTAGACTCTTGGCTGCATTCTCTGCACATCTATAAACTTTGGCTTACTTTTCATCTCAAAGTTATGAGATGCCTGTTTTGGAAAATGCAAGTAACTGAAAAAGAAGTAAACCGGATTTGATGTGACAGAAGAAAGCAATCGAAGAGGATATTATAACTACTCAACTCTGCAAGAACTTTTTTATTGCCAATGAAGAACTTTCTCAGTTTAGACAAAACACAAGCATGAGGTATTCTTGATGAGTGCTTTTGTTTCTGAAAACCTAAAAATCATTTACAAACAGCCACCATACACTTACAAGGGTGGTGTTAAATACTACCATCCCATCAGGAAAGGGGAAAAAGTGGTAAGAAAGGAATTTTTTTTAGAGAAATACACACACATCAATGAATAGTAGATTTCCAGGAATAGAAACTTTCTTTTTCCATCAATCAAGCAATAAATATCCCTTAAGTAACAAACAAAATACTGTATGATGAAAAAAGAATATAGGACAGGAAATATAAGGTAGTAATCATTTGACCCCATATGCTGTAAGAATTAAATGATTTAATATATGTAAAAACACTCAGAGCAGGGCTGGATATATAGGAAAAGTTCAGTAAATGTCTGTTGTCTTCCTTTATTTTTCTCTAAGAAGCTTAAGGTATGCACATACCAAGATACCTAATAATCTACTTCAATATTGGGAACATGTCTTGCTTATTTTTAATTTCTTTTTGCATCCCCAGCAGCTAATTCAGGAAATGGTCAATAAGTATCTATAGAATTCTGTTGAAGTCAGCATATATTAAATTACAAATCAATGCTAGAGGTGGTAAATTAGAACAGTGGTTCTCAATCAGGATGATTTTGCCCCGCAAACTACTAGGGACATTTGGATATGTTTGGAGACATTTTTTGGTTGCCACAGCTTGAGGGGAACTAGTTTGTACGTAGAAACCAGGGATGCTGCTAAACATTTGACAATGCACAGGACAGCCCCACAACAAGGAATCATTAGGACCAAGGGAGAAGTGAAGGCTTTGCATTTCAAGAATGGAAGAAATGTATTTCAGACACAAGAGAAAATATGAGAAAAGTAGGGGCAGGGGAAATGTTAATATAAGGAGCAGTAATTAAAAAAATGAAAAACCTAAAAGGGGTGTTTAGGAACACTGAGGAGATCTCTTTGGGTTTCCCTTCTCATTTCTGCAGTTACCTTGTCCTCTTCCATCCTCTTGGAAGAGGATGTTTCTTCCATCCTCTTTATCCTTCTATCCCTGTGTTGGTTATTAGAGCATCTAGTCATGTGACTCTGCTCCATGAATCCACCCTCCCCTCAGCTCCACTGCCCTTTGGGGACCCACAATTTCTCTCTTTGGTCTGCCTGTCTGTACAAATACTAGAGTTCTAGCATCCTTAGAGACAGCTCCATTCTCCCATCCTGATGCTTTGCTTAATGTAGACACATGAAGAATCCTCTTTCTCTTTAAATACCTATTTCACCAGATACAGGGATAGTGACTTTACATTTCTCTAAAATGTCCAACTTTCCATTAAGCCCAATTCAATAAATTACCTGCAACTAAG
Organism: Ursus americanus; assembly: GCF_024610735.1. Taxonomy (NCBI): domain Eukaryota; kingdom Metazoa; phylum Chordata; class Mammalia; order Carnivora; family Ursidae; genus Ursus; species Ursus americanus. The sequence goes on from NC_142143.1 coordinate 28,523,220, forward strand.
TGTTCAAATGAGAATGATTACCAGGTTTTAAGAAACCTCCATCTTCAGCCATATATACTAATATAAAACAGAACAGTATTAGGCACACACATATCACCCCAAGCCATCAGTAACTGCACATTTCTTCTTCAATCAATCATTTCTTCAATTATGTCTGTTTTCTCTATCCAAGTGGTAAAAACTGTGAGAATTCACTCCCATATTTGGGACTTCTTACTTGTAAGGATTTCATCCAAAGGAAATTAAGTGGTTGAGCACATTTCTTCCATTACTAGGATCTCATTTTATTTTCCCACTTGTGTCCTAATATTAAAGAACATTTAACTTAAAGACATTCAGCAAGGATAGTGCTTGGGGAAAATATCCGTTACGAATTTATACAACATAAACAATAAGGATTGGAGGATAATTTCATAATTGACATGCTGTAACACTTGGATTGTTTTGCTTGTTTGATTTTATTTCTACTGAAAGAAAAACAATGACATTTTCTCTATGTCTTGTTATTTTAAACATCCTGGTAATTTTGTGCACATCTGATAGAGAAGGCAGAATGAAAGAACTGAAAGAATATGAACAAATATCCAGCAGCTGCCCGATTATAATAACCTCAAGGCAAAGAAGTTGGTCAGAAGTGCAATTCTTTTGTTTACTTTTAATTTCCTTCTGGCTTTTAAAAATATAACTTGTGTTCATATAAATGCTACATCAAAGCAGTCATAATAAATAATTAGAGTGTTATCAAAGACTGTTTTGTTCTTCCAGCTGCTAGAACTGTTTTATTTACATAGTATTGTGAAGTTAAGTCAAAAACAGCTGCTATTTTATATGAGTAATTCCATGATTTGATTTGAAATGCATTCCTCCAGTATATCCAATGGCATTTTAAGAGCAATGGCAGACTCATGACAAAACATTTTTGGCCTGCTGTGCATCTCCGAAGGAAAAGAACTTTGACTGTTGGATGAGTGTTACGAATGGAAATATATTCTTTCAAAAGGGAAATGTTCGCTTGAAATTGTGAGCTCTGGGGCTGTGTGTGTAAGAGGCACAACTGCAGAAATTGTGCACAGGTCAGACACCTAGAGGTCCTTCCAGGAAATGCATCCTCCCTTAGCAGCAGACAATTCACTTGCTAATTTAATTGACCTCACCTTTAGAGTCAGCCATTCTCTGACACTAAAGACAGAAATAGTGTAAGTTCTCCTGGATAGAAATAAGCATAAGCAGGACAAAGCAAAAAAATCAGGATGAAAGAGAGGAAAAAAAATAAACTGCTGCAGAGGAAGAGAACAGGTAAAGCAAGTAGACAAAAAAGAACAAAAATAGAGATAGAGCAGAGGAAAGGAAAGAATATACCCCAAACTGCCTCATTTTTTCCCCCCTATTCGTAGCAAATCCCTTTTAACTGCCTTAACTAGTGTGCCTGGGGTGTTGTACAATTCTCTGTTCCACACCATTTCCATAAACAACTGGAAATGCCACCTTCTTTTTCTCAGAGAAAGGCGTACAAATTGGAGAGTAATTTCAGTAATATTTGACCACAGCTAAGCATGCCACGAGCTAATGCAACAGGAATGAGCAAGGCACCTCAGGATGAGCCACTTTCTAATTAGATTGTTTATTTACTTACTGACACCCCAACTCAAACTCATGCATTTAGTAATGGGAAGTCCAAGCATATGCTCTGAAGGTCTAATCAACACTTTTTTGTTCCCCCAATCAACTTGTGTCAAACTTATTGATACCATTTAGGAAATTACAGCTTTCTCTATGTCAATAACGTTTTGCCAATAATTAACTTTCTTCAGACTCTTTCAAGGCATTTTATCTATGGGCGGTAACAGTACCCCAAATAGATAATCTGGTCATTTTTCTCATGTCATAAAACTGTACAAAGTGTCTTATTTAATATATCCTTAAGGATATTAGTCTGTAGGAAATAAATTAACAGTAATTTTTTTAAGATTATGTTTAAGACTAAATGTGTTTGACTTTTACACTTACTTTTGATATTATTTTTTTATAATCCATTTTCTTTAAGATAAATATGTAAGTAGAATGTCTATGAATACAGTTAGCTAAATTATGAAATAAATATAAAATGAAATATTATGTAGCAATTAAAAAGAATGAGCTAAATCCTTATGTTGACCTGAAGTGAAAATAGAGAGTAACATCTACAACATGCACTTATTATTTAAAAAGGAAGCAAAGAAGTGCATGTCTATACTTATACTGGCCTAAACAAGAAGGAATCTAAATTAACTGTTAGTTCAGGAGTATTGAGGGGGATAGAGAACAGAAATTTAAGCTTTTCTTTACTGAACACTACTATATTTTTAGTCAACAAAATCAGGCATTATAGTACTATTTTTGCAATTTATAAAAAGCAGTAAAGTTTAAATAAGTAAATAGAATGTTTTAGTAAATGTGATACTACTTCTTCAATACACTTCAATAGCGTAAAAGGTAAAATACATAATATATTTAGACTATAAATATTTACTTTTATCTAACACATCAGACTAATTTAGTTAATACTTAGTAGTGTTACCATTTCATACTTACAATTGTGAGTATTAAACCCTACCATGTGCAAAGAAAAGGCAGTTTTCTATGCTATTTTATTTGCTTTTTGTAACAAGTCTAAAAGTAAGATTATCAATTCAATTACATGTATAAGTTAAATAAGACTCAGAGGTGTAAATTAACTTGTCAAAGCTAGTAAGTAGCAAAACTGAAGTTAAAACTAAGGTCTGTTTGATCCAAAACCCATGCTCTGCTACACTGAACATCACTTGCCTTCATGATCTGTTTTTTGATGCATAAGTATGCATAGATAATGAGTCTGTGTGGGCACATATACTCAAATAGAAACTACCAGTATGTATGTATACAAACACAAAAACAATAATACAATGTTAAATTGGTTTGGGTGGTACATACGCCCCTAGCCCACACATGCCTAGAAGAATAAAACATGTTATGGGTAGGAAGGAATGTACAAGTGCCAATAATATATGTCTCAGGCATAAATGAGTCATTTATAAATGTATATTAATGTCACATACTGTCTAACCATCAAAAACAATTTAAAAAATTCTTGGATTAAGTCAGCCTGAGTTTTAAAGTTATAACTTGATATTTTATAGCCTTTGAACCACTAAGGATTTTCATACTATTCTTTTTTCCTGTAATTTTCTATATTGCAGGGTTCTTGGGCTGACACATATACCAAGATTTCATTTAGTTACATTTTTAATGTAAACTGATATAAATATTTCCAATTCCCAACAGAAATTCTGATGTTTTAACCAAGAGCTTTGTTTTGTTTCAGCTTTTTGGTAGATTTATCTTGTTTATTCAGCCGTACGTTTATAAATATACATTCTACTAGAATTGTAACGATTTTCTACTTGAAGTTCACTCCATTATTTTTTTTAATTAGTGAATTATAATAAAGATTAATTTCTGGGTTAAAAAATTGTATTCTTTAAATTATCATTATAAATATTGTTTGTTAAACAGTTTAATTAGATATTACCCCAAGGTCCAAATATATGTGTGAATTTCAAAATAATAATTTTATTCTTACTCAACTGTTTCTAAAAATCTAAGACTTGTATGATTACTTGATGTTTTTATATACTGTTTCAAATAATTAACCAATGTGCAAAATTTAAACTCCTTATTTTATATACATAATATTATTAGTTAGCATTCTTAAGGCCTGACAAAAAATAATGAAAATTTTAAAATAAGTTAGAATGGAGGTAATATTTTGACACTCAAATTGCAGAAGTCACTGATATTTGTAGCATATTTATGATATGCACACATATATGAGTGCAAACTATTTATTTATTAAAATATCTTCCAATAGTATTATACACTATTTAACATGTGATTCTTGAAAGAAGAAATATAAATGGTCAATAGGTACATGAAAAGATGCTCAACATCACAACCATCACACCACATCAAGATATCACCTCTCATCTGTTAGAATGGTCATTGTAAAACAAAAACAAATCCCAGACAATAACAAGTGTTGGCAAGGATATACAGAAATTGGAAATCTTATGTTCTGTTGGTGGGAATGTTAAATAGTGCAGCCACTATGGGAAATAATACAGAAGTCCCCCCCAAAATTAAAATAAGATCTACCATAAGATCCAGAAATCCTATTTCTCGGTATTTATACAAAAGAGTTGAAATCAATATCCCAAAGAGATATTTGTATGCCCATGTTCATTGTAGCATTATTTATAATAGCTAATAGGTGGAAGCAACCTCAATGTCCATTGACAGATGAATGGATAAAGAAACATGGTATACAGTACATACATACAATGGAATATAATATAGCTATTTAAGAAGAAGGAAATCCTGTCATATGCTAAAACATGAATGAATCTTGAGAACATCAATCCAAGTGAAATAATCCAGTCACAAAAAGACAAATACTGCTGCATGCTTCCACTGACACAAGGTAATTAAAATAGTCAAACTCATAGAAGCAGAAAGCAGAATGGTGATTGCTGGAGCCTGAAAGTAGGGGAAATGGGGAGTTACCATTCAATGGGCAATAAAGTTTCAATTATACAAAATGAGTAGTTCTGGAAATCTGCTGTACATTTTGCTCATAGTTAACAATACTGCACTGCACACTTAGAAATTTGTTAGGAGGGTAGATCTCATATTCCCTATTTTTTACCACAATAAAAGAAATGTGATTCATAATAAAACTTTATATTCATGCAAACCTTCATTGTTCTTCTGAAGAATAAATATATTTTGCAGCAACTGCATTTCCTCGTTCGTATATTAAAGCTTGCCTGTACAAGCTGGCTGGTGGTGATTATAAAAGGCAATAGTAGTGATAATAAATGTAATAGTTGTAGTAGAAGTGATAATGGTAACAGAAATAGTAATAATGGTAGTATTAGTACTAATACTAATAATAGTAATATAATAAAATTATTTAGATAGCATACTTAAATGTCTAAAGAAGGCTCTGATCAAACTTAAACTTCATAATCTTCACCATGTGATGCTACTAAGCATACCTTTGTTTCTGGTGAGTAAGTACAGTCCCCATGTTAACTATACATATTATTTGTGTTAATTGCCTTCTGTCATCCAAGAGTTGAATGGCTTTTGCCAAAGATTTGTTTTCATTCTGTTTAATTTTTATGATCAGTGTTTAAAAGAAGTAGAGAACTTATTTAATTATTTCTAAAAACTTTGCATGTAATGCCATTTATTTAGTTTCAATAATTTGTCTTAAAAATAAATGAAAACTAAAACATAACAGATAAGAAGAGAGAATGAAATGATTACTAGAGAATTAGAGAAATAAAAAAGATTCAGAAGTTGGGTGGGCCTGCTGTTCTGAATTTCCCGTTCAGAACATGAGAGGGACTTTACCCTGACATGGAAGGCACAAAATGCATACGGGTTGGGCCTGTTCAAGCACAATTCAGCCTGTGGATTTGCTTATTAGATGTCTTCCTCAGAGTAACACAAGGGTGGCTACTAATAGAGATTAGGACCTTCCTGGTTTAAGGTGCTTCTCTTAAAAGTAACAGAGGGAATTCATTAACTCAAAAACTAATTAGTTATGGGGCATCTGGGTGGCTCAGTCAGTTAAGTGTCCAGCTCTTGATTTGGGCTCAGATCATGATCTCAGGGTCGAGATCCAGCCACACTGGGCTCTGTGCTCAGCAGGGAGTCTGCTTGAGATTCTTTTTCTCCCTATAATCTTAAAAAAAAAAACCTAATTAGTTATGAGAAACTAAACTCACACTTCAAAATAAATAACACACAATTTACTATCTTAACCAAAACTGTAAAACCAGTTTATAGATTTATAAAATGGCAAATTAAGTCAAAGACAAATTTCTGTATTAAAGAAAATGTATTATTTAAACTGTCATAAACAATGTTCAATAATCTCCCTTATTATTTAAAAACAGAAACAAACTGTAGCATATTCTGTATTATTTCAGATTGTCTTAGTTACTTATTTGCTTAAGTGTGTCTCCAACTACAGTTTGTTCCCAAATTGGTCTACAACTCAAACTACAACTGGTCTCAGTGGTATATTAACAAATATTTATTATAGAGGGTTCTCGGTGTTTCTGTTTTGAAACAGTTCCACATTAAGCATCCATATATGGAAACTTTCTATTGGCAAAGATATAAATATCATCATCTAGAACTCTCTGTGTGCTGTTCCAGAAATACATGAAGTGCAGCATGAGCTGGATGGATTACTTTTCCTGAATTTCAGTGTGATCTGCTAAGGTTTCTGGGACAAGTCTTATGTCGTTACAGCGTGAAGAACTTTCACAAACTTTCCCAGATATTCTGCTGCGAGTAAGTTTCCTTAGGCAGAGATTGAAGAGAGTGGTGCAGCCTACTAATGGAAGAAACAGATGCCAAAGTGACATAAAAGAATTGAAGTGCCAGATGAATTCGGTTGTACGAATGTATAGTCCTGGTATTAAAGAAAAGATGCATGGAAGTTAATAGTAAAAATAAATAACCAATAATATAAATTAATAAAAGTAGAGACTGTATCATACCATTTTGCTTTTTAAACTTTACTTAATGTTACCAGACACAGTCCATTTTTGCAACTGAAATAATATTATAATTAGGGTTAAGTAGAATCCATCCATTTTTTCTTAAAATTTGCTTAGACAAAATCATCTCTTTGAATCCCAAATATAAGAGTAGCTTCATACTTTTCACCATCCTCCAAATCCTCATTATCAAGGACAAGTTTATTAAGTAGAGAAAATATGTGACATGACAGAGAAAAGAGAAATTAGAATAAGATGTAGTTCTATCATAAAAATATATTTTCCAAGGTCTACTATAACTTATTTTTGCAAGTATCTAATCAAAGTCATGATTGCTTTTCTCTGAAGCTCCTTTATTTGGAGTATAGTTTTGCTGCAAATATTGTTTTGTATTTTCTTCAAATAACTTTCTGTAATCATCCTCCACTGAATTAGCAAAACCAAAGGAAACTATGTTATTTCGTCTTCTTGTTTAACAGAACTTTTCTTGCTTGCTTTTTCTGTGAAAGAGAGCTTTTTCCAAGTGCCAAATAAACTCAATTTGTGAGACTCTAATAATTTCATCGTTTCTGAAGATATTATAGGAAAATGCCTGGAATTCCCTTTAATCTTCTTCTCATCCCTTTTGGTAAATATCATTAATCAATCTGAGGCTTATCTTTTGGATAATGCTACTCAGCTTTATTTTTTTTTTCCCTTGGATTTACAATTTCTCTCCTGACTTTTAATCTATATGATTCAGAATTTGGCAATCGCTAATTGGCTAATATGCCAGGAAAACCATCTTTTTAGAACAATAACATTTTTACAAATTTTTAATACATAAATTACAAATCCCTTTATCATGAAGAAATTTTGAGCAATCAACATTGTAGTTAATGTTATTAAATGAATTGGTATCTTTCAGTGATTCATAAAATAATACATTATGCTCACATTGATAATTTCCTATTACCTAATGGTTGTTTTGTTCTATATAACTTATCTTTAGATGCCTTTGGAACATCAACATGTTGCCAAAAATAGTTAGACTTGAGGATAAAATTCTAACAAGCAAAAGCCTAGACATCAGCTAAATAAACAGAATATTAGGTTCAAAACAAAAATAATGATATTAGAACTGTGCACTCATTTGGTAATTACTGATAGGCCATAATCATATACATGTGGTGAGCATAATAAATTACATACTTACAGGCTTATAAAGATAGTGTCAGCTATGTATTGACCATTTCACTTAATTTAGTATTGACTATCTACTTCTAGCACTGTTCACTAAGGAAAATACCCAGTTAATATATTATTAAAGCTATTTGACTATTTTTTAAATCTATATTATCTTCTGAGCTCTCAAATTTTGTAGTGTAACAGTGTTATTACTCTAGGTTACAATTACCCAAGGTATTGGTCTATATTCAAAATCTGTTTTAGAGAAATGTTACAAAGATTTTTAAAAACACTCAGGGAAAATAACATCATCAAGCTTTAATGAGTATTGAACTATCTCTGGCTGGAACAATCTAGGGCAGAGCCATGCCTTAATTGCATTAATAACTTATATTCTATAAAACCACAATGTTTTTATATAGCACTTTCATGTATATCATCTCATTTCATATCCATGAGAATGGAAAAATAGGCAATGTTAGTCCTTTTTTTACAAGAAGAAAAAAATGATCTCAATAAAAGTCAAGTAATTTCCCCAAAGTTACTCAATAAGTGAATATGTAGAAGCTAAGTCTCCTGAAAGATCATGCACCAAACAACAGAAGATATCAAATGAGAATGGAGGTCTCCTCACCTCAGGTATAATACATGATTTAAGCCAACACATTGTAGTTCAGTATTTACTCAGCCTGTCACTATAGTTCACAATGCGTGCCAAAGTCTGGAGATAAACTAGTGAGGGAAAGAGACAAAATCCTTATTTTCATTGAATTTGCATTAAGAGAGGCAGACATTTATTAAACAATTGCATTAACAAACATCAATTTACAACATAAACCAAGTGTTAAGAAGGAAATGAATGGGATTCTTTGAGAAATGAACTAAAGGTTTCTGACTTTGAGATGGGTAAGCTATTAAGGATGGCTTATCTTAGTATTGATACAACTGATCATTTCTATGAAGGTGAGATGGATGGTAGGTAGAAGAAATTTATTCTGGAGGGGAAACAGCATGTTCGAATGGGCTGGGGCAGGAAAACATATGGATAATCTGAGGAATTGAAAGTCTGGGATTTCTGGAGTAAAGGAAAAAGAAGAAAGTTTGAAATGAATCTGAAGTAGAGTCCATCCATGCAGTACCTCAAAGACAGTGTCAAAGATTTAGATCTTTATCCTTGGGATAATAGGAAGCCATTATGGAATAATAAAAGGTGGCCATGGAGGTATGAGATGATTTTCATTTTGAAAAGGTAACTCTGGCTTCAGTGTAGAGAATAAATATGACAAGACAAACTGTGGATTCTGGGAGATAAGTTAACATGCCAATCCAGATATCTAGGTGAGATATGATAGCAGCTGGGACGGGGATGATTTTGATGGCAATAAAGAGAAGTAGACATATTTAAGAGTTTTCCAATAAAAAAAAAATGTTGTCTATAGGACTTGGTGATACCCTGGATATGTGAGTGAAAAATAAGGAGGTGCCAACAGTTAATCTGAGGTTTTTTGTCACCAGTAGATAGTAGATAAAAGTGATTAGATGGATACAATTCTTTAACTGTATATATGTATTTGTGAGAGGAAGCAAACCAGCTAGACAAACCATAATAGTAGCTAACATTCACACAGTGTTTACTATGTGTAAGCACTGATCCAGAGACTGTACTATTCCTTTAGTCCTACCAACAATTCTATGAATTGGTACTATTATCCCCAGTTTACAAATGAAGAAACTGAAGCATGGGAATCTGAATAATTGCTGAAGGATACACAGCTGATAAGAGATAGAGCTGGAATTTGAAATCAGGGAGTCAGCTCCATATTCAGTTTTCTGGACCACTACATACCCTGCCTTTGTACAGTAACCTCATTTTCAGAATAGTTTATTTCCACTGTCAATTCCTGATTATCAGCTGCAGAAATAGATCAGCACAGTTCTTCCAATAAAACAGGGTCTCCTAAACCATAAGAGCCTCTTAATCATAGGAAATAAACTGAGGGTTGCTGGAGGGGAGGGGGATAGAAGGATGGGGTTACTGGCTGATGGACACTGGGGAGGGTATGTGTTGTAATGAGCACTGGGTATGACATAAGACTGAAGAATCACAGACCTGTACCCTTGAAACAAATAATACATTATATGTTAATTAATTGAATTTAATAAAAAGGGGAAAAAAGGAACTGGCAGACAAAGAAAAGAGAGAGAGAGAGAGAAAAAAAAACAGGGTCTCCTATTCTAAAAGACTATATTGATGTCAAAGTAAAAAGTAGATTCACTAACTCTATTTTAGGCTTGATGAACCTACCAAAATAAATAGCCACATATTTCACAGTATAGATAAACTTCTTACATATTGAATATATTGTTGTCATTATTCTACATCAAGCAATTCAATTCAAATCACGTTGGTCCTCCTAATTTCTGTGACATATTAAAGAAAACTCTAAATTACAATAAGCTCAAATCTTCAACTACAGCCTCATGTCAGAGTTAGTTCTGAATTGTTTTCTGAGTATCAGATAATACCCTAAGTTCTTCTCTGCATGTACATGAAATTGGCCACGTGCCACCGATCAATGCAGTTGAATTATTTGCACTACGGTATCACATAAGATTGTAATTCAACTTAAAATTATAATTTACCAATTTAAACATCTTTTAAAAGACGATACAAGATGCAGCCCTAAAATGAGAAGTTATTAGGTTCACAGACATTGCCTGCCACACTCCAGACAAAACAATTAAAGGCTATAGAAATGTCCAAAACTCTGAATAGATTACAGAAGTTCAACTTGAGGAAGTGACTGACTTAGGCATCATAAAAAGCTACTACTTTTGCATTGGAAGTTTATCTGCCAAAATGTACCTCAAAGAGAACTATTGTCTTTTAGGGTACCTAATCCAGTTGAAGAAAATGAAAGTATAAATTTATCACATAAGACAAAAAAGATGGATTAGGGAGGGTCTTTAACATGTCTTGAAAGTATAGCTACTCCTGTGAATTTGGCAGAGAAGGATATAAGCATATAATTAAGGTCTCAAACATATGGAATTGATCTTTCAGTATGGGAAGTTGAATAAACAGAATAGGTGAATGTATAAACAAAGAATCTGAAAGCCAAGAAACCCTTCTGACAGTTTGCTTCTAATGATCTCCTAAAGATTTGCCCTTGGTTTTCTAGGAGATAATTTGACTTTGTAAACAAAAAACTTGGTTTTTAAACAACTTTTTATGCAGAGGAGATTGTTTCTCTCTTATGTGATTGACTTTATACTCAATAATGTCACAAAGTTTCATAATTCAATAACCTTCACTTAATTTGAAATTCACAAATGAGCCCAATGTTAGACAAGAGGGATTAATGGACACAATGATGACTAGACTATGTACAGGGAGGTGGTGCTACTAGCACAGTACAATTGTTAGGTCCAAGATTGGGTCCAGTGATAAACCACTGTTTCACTGCTTATTTGTTTTTTCCTCAATACTCCAAAGAATTCTTATTTATGGTTCAGCTAAAAAAATAATAATAATAGAAAACAAGCAAGCAAGCAAGAAAGAAAAGTTAAAAAAGAAAAGAAAAAAAAAAGAAAACACTCTTCATGCCAAAAAACACACCTGCCAATCAAGTATGGACCTTCTTCTGCCATTTAGTGACACATGACATTAGAGAATAAAATTCTAAAGTTAATGAGTTTGAGGAAAGGAAAGATTACCCTTCAAAAATGCTCTTCATGGGGATGGGGCACTAAAGAGAAATTCTGCTTATCTCACACTTTGGAATAGGGTGTGGGTTGTCCTCAGACTTACAGGGGGATCATGTCAATATTGTCAGGAGAAGAAAGGCGTGAAGGATTCAAGAGGGAGCCTAGAGCAGACTTAGAAATGTGGGGTCAAGCAGAGAAAGACAATTATCATATGGTTTCACTCATTTAGGGAACATAAGAAGTAGGAAGCTCGGTAGGAGAAGGAAGGGAAGAATGAAGGGGGGGTAAACAGAAGGGGGAATGAACCATGAGAGACTGTGGACTCTGGGAAACAAACTGAGGGCTTCAGAGGGGACGGGGGTGGGGGATTGGGATAGGCCAGTGATGGGTATTAAGGAGGGCACATATTGCATGGTGCACTGGGTGTTATATGCAAGTAATGAATCATGGAACATTGCATCAAGAACTGGGGATATACTGTATGGTGAATAATATAACAGAATAAATATTATTTAAAAAAAATGTGGGGTCAGGTATTTGTGGAGAAGGCCTGTATAGTCTTTGAGAAAGCCTGCAAAAGTGATGAGTGAAAATGCTGTCATCATATCTGGAACAAAATAAAGTGAAAAACATTAATCATTTTCAATGTTAAATTTCCATAATTTTCTAGAAACGCAGAGCTTAGAAAAGTCTTCTGGGCTATAAGTAACATTATGTGAGGCAGAACTGCTAAATAAAGAAAGGCATCAGCTAATTCATTGATTGGGATCCCCCATACACAGTTATGAAAATGTATCATTGTGGTAGATACTTTTGCCAATTAAATTAAGTAGGCCTGGCACGTTGCCTTTGAGGAGACAGTAAATCCTGACATTTACTTAATCCTATCTCTCCTCCATAATTCCCTCAGAGAAAACCATACTTGATTCTTTTCTGTTGAGAGTAATTTAGCCTCTTCACAAAGAGTTCCCTATCTCCACTGTCTTAGTGCTCCCCCGATACACCTTTGAAAACAGGCAATAAATATATCAAATTCATGTGGCTCTGATTCCTCTTACTACCTCATATTACATTCAGAATAACTTATTGTTTAATATTATTTATAACAGTAAAAAAGAGCATCCCAATAGTTTCCAGATGTTAGAAACATTTAAAAACAGAGTTGATTCAGACATCAGGATTATAGGCACTAGAAATGAAGCTAATTCTTACAAAGCAACAACAAACATCTTCTATTCTGTTTTCTTTTCTAAAATAAAAAAAATCTGACTATAAAAGCAGTGCTTGCTAATCATAAAGTACTCAAATTGTCCTTCAGTATATGAAGTAGAAAATAAAAGTCCCTTTAAGCTTCTTTTCCTGCACAGACTCCTACAACCTGACCCCTTACCTATATAAATAACTGCTATTAACACCTTGGTGTATTTCCTTTAGGCATGTAGGTTTTTGTTGTTGTTGTTTCACATGCTACATATAGGTAGATAATAAATAGGTCAGTTGATTGAAAAATAGGTAAATGTTTGTAAAGTCAAGTCACATCACCTTCTACATTCTGTTTTGCACCTTAAAAATATTGACATAGACATTCCCTTTCCAATTATTAAAGTTTTCATGGTATTCTATTATAGGAATGTTCCATAACTGATTTAACCAATCCACTATTGACAAATATTTGACTTTTCCTCAGCAAAATGGAACATGAAAGAAAGGAACTTTAAAGTCCAATTGAGTTTGAAACCTCCATTTAAAAAATCGACATTGTATTATGAAGAGTTATTTTTTAAAGAACTTCTCTAGCTTTGAGACTGTTTTCTACTTTCAATTGAATGGTTCAATATGGTGGGTGTCTTAAAATGTCTAAGTGTTCAGCAGGGCAGATTTATTTGTCATTAAAGGTTTATTTCCTCGGTATAAAATTAATGAGCATATTTTCCTTTTTTCAATTTTTCTCATATATTTATTATCAAATTCAACTAGACTCTATATAAAATATTAACAAATGAATGAATAATTTGATCACAGATAAGAGAGAAATTGATATTTATACTGATTCTCCTGGCTGAGAAGTAATTTATTAAATAATAATGGCTGGTCTGGGAAATCAGAAGAGAATGCAGATAACTATAATCTTAAAATTAACCTTATTTTGTTAATTTGTTATTGGAATTTAAGATTATTTGGGGGAGAAAGAAAAGCACAATGTTCCTTTTTTTAAAATTAATTATTATCAGAGCTTATTATTTCTACTATTGAAATTTAAAAACATTTTTAAAAAGAAATTCCTTTAAAATTATTATCAGGGTTTAGATTACTTAGCTTTGTTCTTTTCATTTGAAGGTATTCCATTAATATGGTTTGATTTATAACATATTGGCCACCATATGGGGAAAGAAGAAAAAAAAAAACTTTCATGGAACATGGTAAATTTAGCATTCAATGTCTATTGAACTGTTTTTTTACTATCATAAAATTTAATCTACTGGCAAAATGGGCAACACTACAGTTTATTCAGAAAAAAAAATATCCTATCAGACAAGTTTCAAAATCATTTAACTATAGAAACTTTGTTGGGCACCTGGGTAGCTTAGTTGGCTGAGCTTCCCACTCTCGACTTCAGCTTGGGTCACAAACTCAGGGTGATGAGATGGAGCCCCACATAGCTCTCTGTGCTCAGCAAGAAGTCTGATTGTCCCTCTTCCTCTCCCTCCATTCCACCCCCATGTACACTCCTGCGCATGCACGCACACTCACTCTCTCCAATAAACAAATAAAGTCTTAAAAAAAAAAGAAACTTTGTTATTCAACTGCACATTTAAATTATGGAGAATTAGCTACATTATGTAAAATTATATGGCCCCTTTATGAGAGCAAGTGATTGCAAATATTAAAAATTTCCCTGAAGAGTGATTATATTTACATAAGACTTTTCAATTATGTACTTAATAATCCATAGTCTCACTATGTGTTTCATTACTATTATCCTTATACTAAAATTGGAGTAACTGAGAAATCAAAAACAAATAAATAGTAAAATATAGAGAGAGAACTGAGCATCTACATAATGTGAGAATTTGGATGGTATAAGGACAAGAAGCTACACTTTTATTTGTTGATTTTCGTGATTTTTGTAGAGTTCCAGAGTTTTCCTTTACTATAGAGGCTGTTGTGGTCCAATGGAATGAGTTCTAGACCCAGAATCAAAAGTTCACTTCCATACTGGTTGAAAAATTAGGCAAATTCATCCATCATCTCTGAGCCTTTCCTTCTTTAATAAAATTAAAAAGAACTTAAAAGACATACCTAACTCTAACAAGCATGATTGAGAAATAATTTTGAAAATACTTTGTAATTTTTGAAATGCTATGCAATTTTTAGAAAATATATTACTCTTAAACCTATCTTATGATCTTGTTACTCATAGCTTTTGTTCTCTAAGTATACCTTCAATCTTAATTATCTGTCAATACCCTTAAATAATTCTGCAATTGTCATTAGTTTTTGTCTCTTTTCTTCTATTCCCTATTTATCAGCCACCAGGTTTGGATTCAACATTCATAAGAGAAAAAGAACCAGTGAGAATGTAAACATGTTTTACTATCTAACCCCAAATCTTTGTTAGAACTGTGTATTGATGTTCATTGTCAATAGCTATAACAGATCTCATATTGGCTTGGTAAATTTTTTCCGAAGTACATACTTATTCAATACTAAGTTTGTATTTAAAAACTCCAGAGATCATCTGAAATTCTCTCTTGAGAAGCATTTTGGAACTAATTATTATATTTCTTATTGCTCTATATATTGAAATGGCACATACCTCACTTATGACATAGAAAAAGCAGACGGAGCTGGAGGAAGGGGAGAAGGGAGAACAAATGATTTCACTAGGTCAAGCCAAAAGAATTAGTTATATGAAAAGGATAGAATTTTATTCCATATACAGATGGAAAGGAAAAATTGAAATTGTATATTTGCAGATACCATGGTTTTCTACATTGAAAATCCCAAGGAATCAAGAAAACACTCCTAGAACTAATAATAAGTAAGTTCAGCAGGGTCACAGGATTTAAGATGAACATAAAAAATCAACTGTATTTCTATTATTAGAAATGAATATGTGGGCAATTAAATTAAAATTAAAAATACAAATATACACACATACAAAGTTATATGTAAATCTACAAAACGTGTACAACACTTGTATGCTGAAAACTATACAATACTGATGAAAGAAATTTAAAAAAGGGATTCAAAATAAATAGAGACATACCATGTTCAAGAATTGGAAGATTCGACATAATAAATATATGATATATTTATATCTCTCCAAAATGATATACAAGATTACCTTAAAATTTACAGGGAAAGGCAAAGGAATTAAAATAACTAAAACAGTTTTGATAAAGAAAAATGCAGTGGGAGGATGTGAAGACCTATTATATGCAGCTATATCTGCGTTTGAAGATATCTGATTTGAAGACCTATTATACACAGCTTCCATAATCAAGACTGCTTTGTATTGATGAAGGCATAGACACATAGATCAATGGAACAGAATAGGTCCACCCAGATATACCCAACTTATATATGACAAAGACAAAAAATAAATTCAATCAAAGAAAGATAGTCTTTTTGACAAATGGTGCTGAAAAGAATAGACATCTACAGGCGAAAAAAAAAAATACAGGAATCAATATATTCAAAGAGGATGACAAACTTAAATGTTAAGTCTAAACTATAAAACTTAAAACTTACGGAAAAAAGAACATGGAGAAAAATCTTTGGAATCAAGATCTAGTGAAAGAATTCTTAGACTTAACACCAAAGCATAATACATAAAAATTAAAATTTGATAAATTGGACTTTGCTAAAATTAAAAATTTTTGATGTGAGAAAGGCCCTATTACAGGGATGCAAAGATAAGTTACAGAGGAGGAGAATGTATGTGTAAAGACATACCTGACAAAGGAATGGTATCTAGAATATATAAGAACTCTAAAAACTGAGCAGTAAAAAGAAAAAAACATCAAACAATCCAACTGGAAAGTAGGCCGAAAACATAAAAAGATATTTTATCAAAAGGAATTCGTATGGTAAAGAAGCACATGAAAAGCATCATTAGTCATTAGGGAAATGCAAATTAAAAATGCAGTGAGTAAACACTACTCACATATCACAATGACTAAAACAAAAAAAAATGCAAATGCCAAATGCTGGCCAGAATGCAGAGAAACTGAATCATTTATCATTGCTGGCAGGAGTGTAAAATGACAGCCACTATGGAAAACTGTTTCTTGGTTTCTTAAAAAAACGAAACATGCAACTGCTATATGACCCGAAATTGCACTTCTGGGCATCTATCTCAGAGAAATAAAAACTTATGTTCATACAAAAACCTATACACAAGTGTTTATAACAACATTTTGTTTTCATAATAGTCCAAATCTGAAAATAATCCAGATGTCCTTCAATGAGGGAATGGTTAAATGAACCATGATACCCTCATACCATGGAGGACCATTCAACAATAAAATGCAATGAGCTGTTATTACAGGCAACAACCCGGACAACTCTCCAGAGAATCACTCTGAGTTAAAAATGCCAATCCTTAAGGGCTACATACTTGTATAATTCTACTGATGTAAAATTCTTAAAATGACAAAATTACAAAAATGGGCAAGGGATTACCGGTTGCCAGGTTGAGGAAGGGTGGGCATTGGAGAGAAATGTGGCTATAAAAGAGCAACATGAGGGAGCCCATGCTAATGAAAATGTCCTGTAACATGACTGTATCACTGTCAGTATACCGGTTCTGATACTGTATTATGGTTTTGCAAGAGATCAGCATTAGGGGAAAGTGGGTAAAGAGTACATGAGATTTCTCTGTATTATTCCTTTCTAC
This sequence comes from Ursus americanus, assembly GCF_024610735.1. Classification (NCBI taxonomy): domain Eukaryota; kingdom Metazoa; phylum Chordata; class Mammalia; order Carnivora; family Ursidae; genus Ursus; species Ursus americanus. The sequence goes on from NC_142143.1 coordinate 28,540,590, forward strand.
TGTACTACAATTATCGCAAAGTAAAAAGGTTAATGTAAAACAAATGATGCTCCTAGAAGAACTGTTACATGTTCTGACTTACTATTGCATTAGGTTAAGAGAGCTACTCTAAACAGTTGCAAACTATAAATTTAATTGACTGTTAAAACTTAGAAAACCAATATATGGTTGTTATTCTTGGTCCTGTTGGTTGAACTTGAAATTGTGATGATTTCTGTCATTAGAAATAATGGTAGTTAATTTTTGCAGGACAGTCCTCCATTAATTAAGATTGATACTAGGGAAATTTCTACTTGTTTCAATTTAAACAAGAATTCTTGCCATTTGAAAAGTACTCTTCTTTCCCCCCACATTCTATCCCAATGACTCTGCTGCTAGAAGGAACACAACTTTGATGTGATTTTTATGCTTTTTGGGCTAGCGTGGACTCGTGCAGTGGTTCAACAAAGACTTCTGATGCATTGAAACCGCAGAACAACTCCAACTGGTTTACCCCTGTGATCTTTAAATAAGATTGCTATTTATTATCAGTCTTCTCACCAGGCTGAAAAATCAATGCATTGAAATAAAATACATTTTCCAATTGCATCTCTGAGAAAACAAGAAACGGTATTTTTCTAGGGACAAAATTACACAGACATGCACACACACATGCATATCACATACAAACACACATATTAAAAAACCTTCAAGAAGAACATTTTTGAAACAATAAATTACAAAATATCAAAAATAGAACAAGTTATATGTATTTTATAAAAATAAAAATAGTATTGGGGCACCTGGGTGGCTGGCTGTTGGTTAAGTATCTGACTCTTGATATCAGTTCAGGTCTTCATGAGTTCAGGCTCTGCGTTGGGGTCCATGCTGGGCGTGGAGCCTACATTAAAAATAAAAATAAAAATTAAAATATTATTTATTAACATACACTTTGAATCAAATTGTGTATAGTAGTTCACACACATTACCTCTTCTATGAATTCTTAAAAGTAAGAATCTTTATCTCTATTTTGGAGATAAGAAAACAAATTTAGAGAGGTTATGTGACTTATTTGCCCAAAGTAGCATAATTAATAGTGATAGAAAATAATCACTGAAATTACTGGTAAGTTAAAATGTGTCACTGTTGTAAGTCCTTTAAGTTTTTAAAATTTAAGTGTTCAAAAAAATCTTAAGTAATTAAAAACTACAATTAGTATTTCAATTTAACCAATGAGAGACTTAGAATAACTTGTACATGATCTTGTAGTCAATGTGTGATAGTGCCAGGATTTAATTAACATAGCCAAACTCTAAAGCCCACTCACTTGATCAATATTTCCTACTGAAAAATGACAGGACCAGAACGCAGCTTCTCCTTACCTGGGGAGGAATGAATTCCCATCTAAATACACACACACACACACACACACACACACACACACACACACACACTCATCTAAATACATACTTGCACATACATTCAGTGGGAATAATTTGTGTGCTTTAGATCTTGTAAGCTCATGTCCATGATAAAAAATAATTTTGATCTTTACATAAATTGTGGCATTAATTGCTGTCTTAGTTTGGTCTGCCTTAACAAAATACTATTAATTGAGTGGCTTAAACAACAGAAATGTATGTCTCAGTTCTGGAGACTGAAGTCCAAGATCAAGGTATAGGCAAAATAGATTTCATTCTGTGGCCTCTTCTTTAGACTTATAGGTGGCCACCATATTACACTGTGTTCGTATGATCTCTTCTTTGTGCATACATGGGAGAGTCAGCCAGGTGTCTGGTGTCTCTTATAAATACTGTCATCTCATCATGACAGAACCACCCTCATGACATAATATAACCCAAATTACTTTCCAAAGGTCACATCTCCAAATACCACCACATTTGGGGTTAAAACTCCAACAGAGGAATTTGGGGGGGAGGGGGGACACAAACATTCAGTCTATAAAATAGTTTATTCTTACTGGTGTGAGAAATATGCAAAAGACCAAAGAATGTGCAAACTTAAAAAAAATTATTAACATTTTATTCTTCCAAATTCTATTCCTCAGATATGTTTTCCCCTTTAAGGAGACAAACCCATAGGCTTCAGATTAAAAATCATATGGAATTTCATTAATATGTCAAGTTTCAGAAAAATAATTCTCCAACCAAAAATAGGAATAGAAAAAAAAAATCACAAATAGACAATTTTCATTTCCGACCAAGATGGAGCAACACTCCTTGATTTAAAATTTTGAAAATTTGAAAAAAATATTAAACACTTTGAAAAATGGGCTAAGTCTATAAAACTCTGGTTTCATACATTCAATGACAGGCAGCTCAGGGCTGTGATCCCTGAGAGAACAGCAGCAGATAAGGTGATCCATATGATTGCATCAGCTTATTGCTTGTATGAAATTCTCAAGATGCAGGACAAGAAGAAATAGAACAAACAGAGCCTGCTGATGAGAGAGAAATCACAATTCAGAGGGGTCAATGTGTCTAAAAGGAGGGGACTTCAGCGAGAGAGCTACAGAAACAGACAGAGGAGTCTCAACAATTCATTAGTGATATATACCTCTGTGTACATTTGAGAGGAAATATCTACGGCCAGGAAAAAAACAAACAATAAAAACTCACCTGGAAGGAGTAGTTGAAATCCTTCCAGGACCCACAGAGGGCTGGAAAGAGTTTGTGTTCCCAAGAGGCAGACTGAAAATGTCTCAATACTCAACATATCAGAACATTCTTACAAGTGTGGCCCTAAACTAAATAATGCTCAGGACCCATCCTAGAAACTTTAAACTGCATTACTAGGTCAGTTTTCAAGAAAGTGTTAAAAGGACAGGGTTTCTCAAACTAGATATTATTAATGAGTTTGATTTTTGATTTTTTGAGAAAACTCCATACTATTCTCCATGATGGTTGCACATTCACAAATTCCCACTAACACAACAGTTCCCTCTCCTCCACTCTATCAGTAACACTTGCTATCTCGTCTTTTTGATAATAACCATTCTAATAGGTGCCAGGTGATATCTCATTGTCATTTCGATTTGCATTTCCCTGCTGTTGAGCACCTTTTCATGTACCTGTTGGCCATCTGCATATCTTCTCTGGAAAAATGTCTATTCAGTTTCTCTATTTTTTAATTGGATTATTTGTCATTTTGCTACTGAGTTGTCCTTGTTCCTTATATTTTTGGATGTTACCCTCTTATCTGATAAATGATTTGTAAATATTTTCTCCCAACCCATAGGTTGCCTTGTTGATGGACTCTTTTGCTGTGAAGAAACTAATGTAGTCCCACTTGTTTATATTTTTATTTTTATATTTTATATTTTGATACCTATGCTTTGGCATCATATTAAAAAACTCATTGTTAAGACCAATGTCAAGGATCTTTTTCCCTATGCTTTTCTTAAGTTTTAGAATTTAAGGTCTTACATTTAAGTCTTTAAAACCATTCTGAGTTAATTTTTGTTAGTGGTCCTGGATATCCAGTTTTCCCAACACCATTCATTGAAGTGACTATCTTTCCCCATTGTGTCAAAGGTTAGTTCACCACATATTATGTGGGTTTATTTCTGGGCTCTCTCTTCTGTTCCATTGGTCAGAAACAACCTAAGTGTCCACTGATGAATGAATGGACAAAGAAAATATGGTATGTATGAATGCTATAATGGGATATTATTCAGACATAAAAAAGAAGGAAATTCTGCTATTTGCCACAACGTGGATGAAACTGGAGGACATCACATTAAATGAAATATGCCAGACAGAGAAAGACAAATACTGTATGGTACCACTTATAAGTGGAATCTTAGAAAGAAAGAAAGAAAGAAAGAAAGAAAGAAAGAAAGAAAGAAAGAAAGAAAGAAAGAAAGAAAGAAAGAAAGAGAAAGAAAGAAAAAAGCCGATCTCATAGAAACAGAGGGTACAGGACCTGGAGAGTGGGAGAAATAGAGAGATACAGGTCAAGGATATAAACTTTCAGTTATAAAATAATAAATTCTGAGGACCTAGAGCATGGAGCCTATATTTAATAATATGGTATTATATACTTGAAATTTGTTGAGAGTAGATCTTGAGCATTCTCAATATGAGAGAAAGAGGAAAGAGGGAGAGAGACATGGAGAGAGATAACTATATGAGGTGATGCATTAATTAACTTGATTATGATAATCACTTCCCAACATATATGTTACCAAATCTTCATGCCCACTTTAATTATATGCAGTTTTGGGGCACCTGGGTGGCTCAGTCATTACGCGTTTGCCTTTGGCTCAGGGCGTGATCCCGGCGTTGTGGGATCGAGCCCCACATCAGGCTCCTCCACTGGGAGCCTGTTTCTTCCTCTCCCACTCCCCCTGCCTGTGTTCCCTCTCTCGCTGGCTGTCTCTCTCTGTTAAATAAATAAATACAATCTTAAAAAACATAATAATTATATGCAGTTTTATTTGTCAATTATTCCTCAATAAATCTGGAAAAAAAACAATTACAAAGGATATAGTTAGCTGTAGTAGTCACATAGACTGTGATGGATATACACCAGTCTCAATGTAAACAGCGGCAACATGACTTTCTGGAATATAATAACTTCCTCAAAGGATAATAAACATTATGTTATATGGCTTTTCCTCTCCTTTTAAATTTTCCTCTCTTTTCTACTTGCTGTCCTTCCTTCCTGCCAGGTGCCTATATGAAACTTAAACACTGAACATACTGTCCCTTCAGGGTAGTTCTGTTCTGACAGTATCATCTAAGTCTTCTGCACTGACCTCTTACACTATCTGTTTTCTCTCTGCAAACCTGCATTTTGTAATATCACAATTCAATCCATCACACAAGAAACTGTTTTCTTACCCAATCACCTATTGCCTTGAGATAATGATAATCCATATTTGATAACAGGAATTTCACTGCTAATGTTATCAAATACTGTATACTTCTTTTAAGTATATGTTAGCAAAGAGCTGGATGTTAGTAACGGATAATGCTTGAATAATACATTATACGAGAGAATTCACTTTACCTCTCTAAGTAATGGACCTGGTATCTATCTACAAAGAAGAGTTCAAAATTATCCACTTTTCTTTGCTAAAGGCAACATGATATACGTAAAGGATGCAACTGGAGAGGGTAAAACTAGACATGAAACAATGATAAACTCCAATATCCAGTCAGGAAAACTTCTATAACTCTGGGTCTTCAACTGTTAAAGTAACCTTTATAAAATCACGTTTTATGTTCCAGTGCTTCAAATTATGCTTTTATGATTTTGTTTTATTATGTGCTTGATTCTTCTAGCCTACAAAAGGAAAGAAATAATGACAGATTTCTTTAAGCAGAACAAAACAGAGTGTGTGGTTAACTATGAAAAATAATATTTAAGAGGCTCTAAGGTAAAGAACAAAATTTATTCTGTATTTTGCATTGTATGTATATATATGCTCTTTTTAAGGATTTCTAAGTAAGTTCAAATGTTTGATGTAGTTTCATAAAGTCAACATTGAAATAGTTCGACTGTATATGAAATAGAGGTAAATTTTCAGCAAAATAAGATTGGACACAAAGAATGATAGTCCTATATAAATACGTAGATAGTTTACAAAAAAATATATATATACATAGTATTGCCTATTGTTCTATATTATTTGGGTGTAAGCTTTCTATGTCAACTATAAAGCTACAATTTTTTAATATGTACATATTTACATTTTTCAGTCTCTGATGACAATGGATAATGATTGTTGAATCTTCTAATCTTGAATTGGTCTAGTCCTCACTTTGCATATTAAAGAGTTTATATAACCATAAATTTAAACTTTTTGTTGTTGTTTATATTCATTGAAGGGATGACAAAGGCCCACATTGCTTAAACTTTTTGTTGTTGTTATATTCATTGAAGGGATGACAAAGGCCCACATTGCTAGATTAAGCTTATATCTAAAAGCACCAAAACATCTTTTAATTTATCATAGCTGTTAGTTTCATACATTTTAAAAATATCGATTTTTAATACGAAAACATTTAATTGCTACATAAAATTTAGAAAACATAGAGAAGTGTAAAAAGCCTAAAGAAAAAATAAAATAATATACAATCTCAAAATTCAGAAAAAAATACTATTGACATTTTTCTGTACTTCTTTTAGCCTTACACACACACACACAGAGCATAAAGAACACTAATTTACAAACTCATTGTGCCATACATTGGAAGAATGGCTCATACAAAGTAAAATTCCACATATGATCAGCAAACATACTACTGCCTCTTATACAATGTACTGGAGATTCAATTTATCAAAAGTAAGAAAATATAAATAGAAAATATAGGGAATTCAAAGATAGCAACAACATTATAATTGTTCATAGACAAAATGTTACTATTCAGAAGACTCAAACGAATCTATATTCAAATTATTAAAATTAATGACAGTTCAGAGAATTTAATTAACATAAGATAAATTATTTTTAAAAATCATATTTTTATTTCAGCAACTGGAAAGTCTGAAATATAATTTTAAGAATATAACCTTCTTGATAGTAACAAAATAAAGAGCAAAAAAGCAGGGAGCCTGCATTGGAGAAGATGATTAAATATCAAAAATATGACAATTCTCTTCTCATAAATATACAAATTGCTGAAATTCCAAGCAAAATCCAAAGGTTTTTCATAAAACTTAAAAGAAGGCTTTAAAAAGGCATATGGAAATGAAAATTTCCAAGCATTAAAGACATTACCGGAGAATAAGAGGAAAAAAGAATAGTAATATGCAGGTATTTACTCAACTGGATATCAAGATAATTATAATGCTGCACTGATAAATGCAATGTGGTATTTCACAGAAATAGAAAAAAAGACTAATGGAACAAAATAGAGAGCTCAGAGACAACCCCACATATGTATGACAACTTGACTTAGAACAATCACTATAGATCAGTGGGAAAATAATAACTTCAATATAACTTCAATAATAACTTTCCATATAATGATGATGGTGGTGATGATAATATAAAAACCAGTTTTCTACTTCATGCCATACACAAAATCAATTTTGGTTAAATTATTGTCTCACATATGAAAAGCATTATTTTAAAAATTTTGAAGAAAATGTTTCCCTCAGAGTAGGATGAAACTATTTTAGACAAACACATAATTCAAAAAGGAAATATTAATTCTAATACACTAAAATAAAATACTTGTAATTATCACAAGGCACATTCAAAAAATGAGAAAAGCCAAGCCACAAAACAAAGAAGAGACATTTGCAAGATATTGAATAGAAAATAATTGGTATTTAGAATATATAAGTAATACTTATAAATCAAGAAAAACAAAAGTGGTCTAATAGAAAATAGCAAATATGATAAATGGGCAATTCACAGAAATCATATTAGCCAAAAAAAATGTTTATGTTGCAGCAAATGCTGAGAAATCATTCTTTTTGATAACTGAGTAATATTCCATTGTATATATGGACCACATCTTCTTAATCCAAGGGCAGTAAGGAGGGCACGTATTGCATGGTGCACTGGGTGTTATACGCAACTAATGAATCATGGAACTTTACATCAAAAACCAGGGATGTACTGTATGGTGACTAACATAATAAAAAATATTATTATAAAAAAATCATAACATAAGTTAAAAAAATGTTTAAAGATACTGTATCTCAATTGAAATCAAGAAAATACAAATCAAAACCAGAGTGATAAATAATACTTCAATATTTTGATTAAGAAGTCAGCATTGGTTCACAAATATTGGAGTTTCCTGGATGAAATCTGAAACCAGTCCTCATATGGTGGACAGAAGAAAGAAGCAGACCATTCCAGATAGGTAGGTGGCAGCTTTAATAAGTAAGGGAACTCACATACAAGGTTTATCCTGGGTGGTCACACACTTAATTCTACACCTGCCCTCCAGAATCTTAAAAGTTTATATAGCATTTTAATGGGGTTCAGTCACATATACTGTCCAGATGATCTCAACAACACATTGTTCTTTGAAGACTGTGTTCTTGAAAATGGCTCCCAATGTGGGAACAGTAGGCAGAGTTTATATTCCAGGGACAAGGGAGAGGGTGAGGAGCCTCTGATTGATTTAGTCTAGCTTTCAGGTCAACTGGTGGTCAAGTTCTCTCTATTACTTCTTCCAATAGTCAACAATACCTAATGTTGTGGAGGACATAGAGCAGAAGGTATTTATAGACTGCTAGTAGAGGTAAAAAAGTTGCAACCCCTTGGGCGAGAATATTAGCTAAAGATATGCTATCCCTTTATCCACCAATCCACTCCCAGATACATAATCTAAAGAACTCATGCACTTACCCAAGAAGTCAAGTAAAAGAATGGTCATAGCAGACATATTTTTAATAGGAAAAACTAGAAACAATCTAATTGTCTATCAACAAAAGAATGGATAAATAAATCGTGACATAATCACACAATTTGATAGAAACAGCTATGAAAAGAAACAAAATAAAACTTCAAAAATCAACATGGATAACTCTCAAGAAACGTTGAGTGATAAACATAAGGTACAGAAAATAAAATAGCAAGGATATGTATGTGTGCTCACACATCCAAGCACACACATACAGGCACACAGACATGCACACATATGAAGAGTATGAAAGCATACATGGAAACAACAGACCTCCAATTCAAGATAGAAGCTACCTGTGCCAGGCTTGGGGCAGTGGGGGGGAGGGGCAGTGTATTCAGGCAGTAGTACTACATAGGCTACTTCAACCATATGGATATTGTTTTATTTCTTAACTAAGTACTATTTACTATTTGCTTGTATTATTTGTTATGTGTCTAAGGTTTTATAACTCCTAGAAGAATATGCAGCACTAGCACAGATGAAAGATGCCCAGAGTGTGAACTGTGGCATAGACCAAAGAGTAACAAGAGAGAACTCCTCTATGAAAAATACTTAGGAGATCAAATCATTTCAACTTGCTCATTGACTTGGGAAGCAGAGAAGAGGCTTCTGGCTCAGCATCTCATGTTGACAGCCTCACCTAACCAAGAGACAGAATGTGGGGGGAAGAGTATGAGGAGCTCAGCTCTCTGCATCTCAGTGTGTGTGCAGATTATCTGGCTGTTACTATTGAGCCATGTTTCATTTTCATATCCTTGAGTCAGATTAACACAGTTTCTGGGAAGTTTATCTACAAGCCCTAGTTTCCACAAGTATTTATATTACTACATAGCACAAATGCTTCCATCATTTTGTAGTGGAGTGCAAAAGGTCAAACGTGTAAAATGCAGAGTTGGGTTACTGCAAGGTTAAAGAAATGACCACAGTGAATCTGCTGTGGGGAGAGGTGCCAATCCCAAATCAAATTATAATGGGATTCTGGTTATTGCAGTTTCACTCCATCTCATGTTCCAACATGGATTTAGAAAATCATTGCCCATCTGAGCTGCAAAAGACTTCATGAAACACTTTGGCCCAGACCCGCTCTGTCGGCATGTGGATAACTAAGCCATTCCAGACAGATGCTTTTTTAATGGCTGGCCTCTGACTCTTCTCCAAGTTCTCCATGTTCCACTTAGCCTTATATTGCTTTTCAGCTTTTCAGTTGGAGAGGTTTTGTGTTTTGTTTTTTTTTTCCCCCAACATGGAGTATCATTTAAGTTAAAAAAAAAAAAAATCCTTTCCTTCTATATACCATCTAGTCTTTATACATAGAATTGTGATTGAGTTAATATAATTTGATTGATACAGACTAGGAAACAATACAATTTGTTTTTTTAATAAATTACAATCCTGAATAATTTAAAACTAGGTTGAACAAAGCATTTGATTGTGGTTGGTATTCATGTAGCGGCAGGGGGCTAGTCAGGATAATAATGAGGAAGGAAGAAATAATGTTTCTCTACGTTTAGAACCAACCCAAATCTTCTGGATTCTTAGTTTCAGACCAAATTTAAATTGCCTTGTGGAATTTGTTTACTCTTGGGCAGACATGACTTCCTGTTTCTCCAGGGGGAAAAACAAGCTTTGCACAGTCCTAAAATAATCTCACAAGGCTTTTGGGGATTTTCTTTCACTCTTATGAAACATTTTGGTAAGTTAAAGAAATCATAATCATAAAAATATTACATTTTGTGTTCCGCAATATGAATTTTATGAGACTTTACAAAATTTATTCAAAATTTACACCATCTCAAAAACTGATAAAAGAACCCTGAAATTAATATTAAACATGCATACATGGCAGTGTTAACATATCTGATTTCCAAATCTCAGTATATATTTAAAAAATATTCAGTAATAACACATAGCACCCCTTTGTAGAACTATACCATGAGCTGCACAAGGAAAGTGACACATCTGTCTTAATCATCAGTCCATTCCAAGGTTTAACAGTGCTTGACCCATTGTAGGAACTCATTGATTTTCTCACTATTATGGAAAACATGGACTATTTTTATCCATGAAAATATAGTATTTATTCTTAATATTTATATTCTTTTTAACAAATGGTGTTAGGATAACTGGATATCCACACACAAAGGAAGGAAGTCCAACCCTGACCTCACAATTACAAAAATTAATTCAGAGAACAAAAAAGACCTAAAAGTAAGAGCTAAAACCCTATAGCCCCCAGGAGAAAACATGGGTATACATCTTCATGATCTTTGACTAGACAATGTCTTCTTCAATATGCACCAAAATTACAATCAACTAAAAAAAAAAAAAATAGATAAATTGGACTTCACTAGTAGCAAAAACTTTCATGCTTTAAAGAACATCATCAATTAAAATCAACCCCCAGAATCGTGTACTTTAAGGAGGGAGTTACATGGTATATACACTGTATCCTAATAAAGCTGTTAAAATGTGAAATATGATTCAATTTAGCCAAAATTTGGAAGATCTGAATAGTGAATACTATTAAAGACTGCTGGAAGAGTAAGAGGTTCTGAACAAATAGAGAGATGGATTATGTCTATGGAAGACTAAATTTTGGTAAGAGGGGAGATATTCTCTGCTGACATGTAGATTCAACGAGATCCCAAGTAAAACTTAAGGAAGTTTGTTTTCACAGAAACTGGCAAGCTCATTTTAAAATTCATGGGGAAATGCAGAGGAACTGAAATAGTCAAACAACTTTTAAGAAGAATAAAATTGAAGAGCTAAAATGACTTGACTTCAAGAGTTATTATAAAGCAACAGTAGAAAAAAGTGTCATATTCATGTAGAGATAGCTAAATGTTTCTAGGCAGAATAAAGTCCAGAAATAAATCATACATATATAGCCATCTTATTTTTGAGAAGGGTGTAAATAAAATTCATCAGAGAAAGTATTGTCTTTTCTACAAAGTATTGGGACAATTGGATATTAATATGTAAAGAAAAAAAAAAACTGTGATCCAGACCTTGCATGTTATATGCAAATTAACTTAAGATGGATAATTAACCCAAATGTGGAACCTAAAATTATATGGCATAAGAAGAAAACAAGATATCATATCAAAAGCATGATCTATAAAAGAAAAACTTGATGAAGTGGATTTCATCAAAATTAAGATCTTCTGCTCTTTGAAAGATACAAATGGATAAAAAATTTAGAAATCACATAACTGATAAAATACTTATATCCAGAATATGTAAAGAAAACTCAACACAATAATAAAAAAATTTAAAATGGGCAAATATTTTTCACTAAAAGAAGCTATATAAATGACAACTAAGCACATGAAAAGATACTTAATGTCATTAATCATAAGGGAAATGAAATTTAAAACCATTAGATATCACCAGGCAACTGTTAGAATTTCCAAAATTAAAAAGACTATTGTTGATAAGGACACGAAGAAATTGGAATACTCATTCATTGCTGATGGGTGTATACAAGAGTGCATCCAACTTGCTAAAGTATTACATAGTTTTTAATTTAGATAAACACATGCCTACTCCATGACACAGCAATTCTACTTAGGTGGAAGAATGGAAGAAAAATTGTTCTATATGCTTCTTCAATAATATTCATAATCTTCATTCATAATTGTCTTCTAAACTAGAAAAAAATCAAATATCTACCTATATGAGAATCCATAAACAAATGGTGGTATATTTATCCAAGGGAGCTCTAGACATCAAAAGAAATATATGTATTTTATATACTACTACATACAATGACCAGGATAAATCTCACAGACACACGAGTGCAAAAAAAGTACATAGAAGAGTAAATAATTATTCTCTTTATATGGAATTTAAATACTAGGAAAACTCACTGAAGTTCTGGAAATACAATGGTAACCTCTGTAGTTGGTGATTGAAAGGAAATGGGCCACAAAGAAATTTTCTCAGTTCAAGGCAAGAGTTTGACAATAGCTACCATGGTTAGAATTTAAATGTCATATGGCTAAAAGACTTCTCAGTACTCTTAAAAATCTAAGAATACACAGAAATATGATGAAAATTTGCAATGCCAACAGTTAAGATTATTAAATAAGAATCTTGTAAGGGCTAGAGGAAATTTTTATCAGCCCAAAACCAGTGAGACTGGATTGATAAAATTAATCTGTGGTTTATCAGACCTTCATGTCCAGAAATAGTGTAGTCATGACCACCTAAAAAAACACTACTTTCACCCCTAACACCTATCCCTTTGGTAAAAAATCCAAGGATTATTGCTAATAAGAATACTGGATACTTGTAAAGGAACAATTAATCTATTTGTATCAGACTTTTTCCACTATTAATGGAAATTTTCAAGATGAAAGTCTAAAACCTAAATTTTAATGCCAACCAAGTTGGAATTTATACAGGATGGCAATAAAAATATAATCGAAAATATGTAAAGCTTCATAAATTATGGAGTTCACAAATTCATCTTGAAAAAATTACTATATGAGACATACTAACAATAAGTGTGTCACATTATGAGCTCAAATAGAAGAAAATTTTAATAAGGAAGACTGGTGATGTACCAATTTAATAAACCAGGTAAATAAAGAGTTAAGCCTAACAAAACATTCATGAATACGGTTACAAAGTTAAACCCTACACAAAATTATCTGTAACTACAAGAGCATTAGGGTAAAGTCATCATTTTCAAATAAATATTTAATTTGTAAATACTACAATATATCAAAATGAAGTATTTATGAAGGTGTGTACACTTACGTGTGTGTGTGTGTGTGTGTGTGTGTGTGTGTGTGTGTGTGACAGGTAGAGGGAAAGAAAAAGGTGTATCTCAAGAAGTAAGAAAGTTAAGCAATACCAACTTTATCAACTTAAACAGGAGTAATTTAATATACTTGGATGTGAAAATCCAACAAATATGCTCAAAAAAGTAAAATTTTCTCCTCAAAAGAAAAAAAATGAAATAAAGTGTATGAGAAATGTTTTCTTTAAGAAGAAAGCTTATGATTAAAGAGAAATTATAAAGCAATTCATGGATCTTTATTTTTTTCAGATGAAGTATAATTACAGGGCCTCATCTCTCAGAAGATTACGGTGGACATTAAGGGCTCAATTCAGAATATATTTTGCTATGCTTTTCTTTTTTTTTCTTCATAGATCATAACTTTTCTATGTTTCCTGAAACACAAGATGAGAAAAATAAGAACTTTCTCATATTTACTAAAAATCTTATCTTTATCATTTTGAAATATAAAAATATGGATAGGCTTTATATTTATGTCAAGTTTTGTGAAGTATATTTTGACAATACATGAAGTCATAAAATATGAGTAATATAAAAGAAAATGAAAGTTCATAAACCACTCCTATGTATTTCTAAAATTTATAATAAATTCATAGGAATTTATAGTTTTTTTCCCCTTTCTGACTTCCCTGGGTATTTTTTCTCTAACCATATATAACCCAGATATAAGTCCTAAATTTGATGAAGCATTTTATTCTGCTGACTCATTCCCTCTAAGCTGAATAAATTAAATGTATATGCGCCTCTGCCTCCATTACCGGCCATGAGATAGTAACTACTAATGTACTATTAGCCTTCCTTCCACACACAACTCTAAATAGGTATGAAGTATGAGGTAATTGTTTATAGCCATTGAACAACAGGCCATTGAACAACAGGCAGCAGAACACTGAATCCCTGAGAGAAAGGAAATTTAAGGTGATTAGTTTAGTAGCCACCCTGGACTTTTACACAGAGACATTTCCTAATAATTGCAAGGGAAGCTATAAACCAAGCAAAGGGCAATGAGCTATTAAAATGAGGAGGCACACCTTAGTATCTGGTACTGCTGAAGCAGCTGGAATCTGGGAAAGAGCACCAGAGACAAAGGGAGAAAAATGTAAGTAGGAAAATACATCAACAGAATTTACTCAGGAATGCAAGGTTGGCTTAACATTATAACAAACATTCTAACATCAACATAAATTACTATATTAACAAAATAGAAGATAAAAATAATTTTATCATCTCAGTAGATGCAGAAATTTTTTTTAAAAAATCAGTATCTACTCATGATAAAAACTTTCAGGAAACTAGAAATAAAAGGGAACTTCTGCAAACTGATAACAGGCATGCAATAAAAACTTACAAGCTAACATTATGCTTAATGATGAACTACTGAATGTGTTCCCTCTAAGATAGGAAACAAAGCAAACCTACTCCTTAATATTTACTCAAGAAAAATAAAAAGTTAGTCCCACAAAAGCCCATGAGCATCAATGTGTATAGCAATTTTACTTATATTGGCTTCAAATTGGAAACAACTCAAATGTCCATCAAGAGGAAAATGTATAAAGAAATCGTAGTATACTCACAAAGTGGCCATATTACCTGTCGATACAAAGCAATTAAGTACTCATGACAACATGGATTGAGCTCATAAACATTATCCTAAGAGAAAGATGGATACAAAAAAAGAATATTTTTGCATGATTTCCTTTAGATGACATTCTGAAATAGTTTAAGTGAACCTATATGGCTGAAAGTAGTCCAATGGTTGCCTAGTTGATGAGGATAAGGATGAGATTGACTGAAAAATGTCAGTAGGTATTTTCCTGTTTGATGGAAATACTGTATATCTTGACTCCCTTAGAGATTACATGGAGTTATACATTTGTCACAATGAATATAGTAAAGATGTATGCCTTACATTGTGACTAAATTACACCTAGGTAAAGTTAACTAACAAAAGCATATATAAAACTTGTGCTCTTACTCAAACATAATAACTTGGTGTGTTTTTACCTTGGTACAATTATGATCATAAGAAACAAAAACAGCAATACTTCATGACCTGGAAGCTCATGGAAAGACCTTTCGGTTAGCTACAAACAGGCTCTATTCACTTCAATACAAGTAAGTATTAGGTGTATGCAATCTGCCTGGAACTATGCACAAGGTAAAGGACATAGAGATGCACAGGATATTGTGTTTTCAGACGTTTAGTCTAATAAACAACTAGGACACAAGGACATTTGGTAATTCAACCTTACTAAGTTGCAGTTTCCACAAAGGAAAAAAGGGATATTAATACCTATTCCACAATGAGTCTCTGAGGATAAAACTAGGTAAAGTACATAAATCAATAATCCTAGAAAATAATACAGGCTCAATAAATTGTAATTTGAAAAATCAGTAGAAAAATAAAAGCAAATAAAGGTCTATATGGCAAAAAGAATAGAATTTTATTTTTAAATGGAAGAATAGTGTGAAAACATATCACAAAACACACTGGCCCAAAAAGTGGGCATACTCTTTAGAACTTCCAAAGAGCAGGTTATTATCATGTTACATAAACTTGTAGAGAATATAAAATGGTAGAAATTTCCTAATTTATTTAGCTGGTGTGACTTTGATACTCAAACCTGATTAAAATAGCTTACAAAAGAATAAACTATAGTACACATTGACTTATAAATATAAATGTATTTATTCTAAGTAAATTATTAGTATTTCAATCGCAGAGTATAGTAAAATAATACAGCATGATGAGTAATTTTTCCAGGAATACAAGGACAGTTCAACATTAGGAAATCCATTAGTGCTTTTCTGACATTAATAATTTAAATAAGGAAAAAAAATGTAAGTTCATGTCTAAGGATTCCAGAAAAGCAAATAATAAAAATTAAACATCCATTTTGATTTTTAATAGCTTTTAGTAAATTAGAAATTAAAGACTGCATTATAACCACTTTATTATTTATTTATTTATTTATTTATTTATTTATTTATTTATTTATTTATTTATTTATTTTAAAGATTTTTACTTATTTATTTGACAGAGAGACACAGCCAGCGAGAGAGGGAACACAGGCAGGGGGAGTGGGAGAGGAAGAAGCAGGCTCCCAGCAGAGGAGCCTGATGTGGGGCTCGATCCCAGGACTCTGGGATCACGCCCTGAGCCGAAGGCAGACACTTAACGACTGAGCCACCCAAGTGCCCCTATAACCATTACTTTTAATGCTTACTTTATGCTTAGAAAACCTGAGATAATCACTTGATAAATAAACGGAATACTTCATTACAAATGTCTGAGTAATACATAGGATAAATGTTTTTTAAAAAAAGAATCATTAGTTATCCTTTGTTCCAGCTATTACTTACCACATGAAAACACAATTTTTTAAAGGCCCCAAATACGAATGATGTAAGAATAAATTTAATAAAATTTTGGGATTTGTATGCAAAAAAAATGGAAAAGCTTCATTTAGAAACTTAAAAGAAATGAAGAAAGAAAAAAAATAATATTGTATAATACTGATTATTTTCCAAATTAATTATCCTTTCTGGTATTGTCATTGTTTATCATGTACTATGTAGTAACTTCTAACATCGTTTTCTAGTTCTTTTGTAGGAAACATCTATACATCTTTCAAAACCAAACACAAAGTCTTTTGTTCTCTGTTAACAAGGGTCATTAACTGAGCCTAGACTATAGTAGGTACAGATACTTAATATTTTTTTTTTTCTGATTAAATATGTAGCATCTAAATCCATGTAAAAGGTTTCTGGATTATTGTTGGTAGGCATCGTTTCCCATTTCAACTATTTCTAGAAATATTTAAAGCATAAGACAAATTACATTATGTATAGTTAGAATTCAATAGATTCTCTGATTTTACATCTCTTCACAAAATCTATCATTTTCTCCCAATGCTTACGCTGAATGGTAGTTTCTGACTTCCGAAATGCTATACCATCTTCCTTTGCCTGCATCTGAGTTCACCTGAAGCTATGGCAGACAATGTTTTTCATGCTGAAACCAACCCACCTCAGTGCCTCTCTTCTCTTCCACCTGCAGGCTGTCTCTGACACCAGGGGAGCTTGTCGCAGGTGCATTCGAAGGGCCAATATTCCAGCCCTCCTCAGCCTCCAAAGTGACAATCCTAAAACGTGTTCCACATGGTTTCTCAGTGATCACCTGTACATCACTGCACTGTGTAGTGACTTTTCTCCCTTTCTTCTCATCTTCCCCACCCCTTCACATGTGCTTCCTGGGATTAGCTCCTCAGTAAACAATATGCTTCAGTCGTTGACTCAGGTTGGCTTTGGGAAGACTCAAAACTAAGATTTGTTTTTCTGAGGAGAGGTTAATGGGACTTTAGTTCATTTTGCAGGAGGTTACACTTTTTGCTTTTGTCTCTGCCATATTCCAATACATCTTTTGGATTCATCTTGCCTTAGTAGTTCTCTGAAGGTGTTCTCTTCTTCTTCAATCCTTTTTCCTCTCTGTGCTACTATCTTGTTCCATATTTATACAAAAATGGAGTCCAAATCATGTAAAAAGAAATATTAAATTAAAAAAATAGAGGAAACAGGAAGAGCAAGATAAAAGCAAAAGGAATCTCTTCTTTATTTTCTCTCACTCTCTTTTTCCTAGTTTTGCAGCATTATCAGTTCAAAAATGTCATTGAATAATTTAAGTTTAATTTTCATAAGGCTAATTGAAATGTGTTACATTCAATCCATTGAAAACATAAAGCTAAGACTAGAACAGTACACTCTGTTAACCAACTTTCCACCCACACATTGACTACAGCACATTAAGGAACTTATTTGGCTTATATCACCAAAGGAAAAAAAAAATAAAGCTTAAAGTCCTTACATTCCTGTGTGTGTGTTAACATTTGCACAAAAATTTCAAAGATTCTAAGCCCAAGAATCAGTCTATTATTGTGTTAGTCTGCTTTGAGGCATCTTGCCATATTTAATGATGCATTTTTAAAGATAATCTATAATCTCAGAAGACTTTCATCCAAAGTATTTTAAATCTACACTATATTTTTGCATTGGCTAAAATGCGCATTTCTAAAGGGTTTCAAAAGTACTTATTGCATTTTTTCAATAGAACTCATAACAAACATTCCTAACTCTGTGTTCTTGAAAGTTCTTTGACAATTCCTTGAATTTTTCATATCATTGAATATATTTTGCTTTTGCCCAGTCAATTAATATTGACAATTTGCCAACAATAGACTTCTTACTATTATAAATGCTTCTACTATCTGGCTGGCAGAATTCAATACACTTACTGTTTCTTCGAATTAAATTTGCCTCTACAATTATGAATAGTAAACTATTCTTTCTAAAGGTTGTAATGTTCTTTAAATGCAGGTGTCGGAATTTCTTTCTGGCATTCAAAAGTATCACAGAGTAAACTTAAAGGTTTTATATTTTCCATTAAATGGTCATCCACTTTGAAAATTTTCTATTTAAATTGACCAACAAATAAAGAAATAGAATAATCTCACTAGAAAATATAAAGCCTCTAGCTTAATTATTTTGAGAGGCCAGAAACTATTCCTCTATATTAGTAAATTTTTAAAGTCATGGGCTTTATAATGTTTCACTAAAATTTGGGTGAATTATTTTGCAGTTTCAACAAATTATATTTTTTCACTTGTGTTTTCTTTCTTCATCTGAATCATAGTATCTACTGAGTATTTAATTTGATAGCCTTCTCAAAAATGTGACCAATAAAATGCCACTCTAAATTCAGAAAGCTTTTATTATAAGTAACTATTTTCTACGTAACTCCTAATAAAAGAGCACTGAAATATAAGAAGTTGGAAAATTAACAGATATTATAAAAAGAAGTATACTGAAGTAAAGAGAATTTTTTTTTTTGAGGGCTGTTCTTTTGGGCCTCCTCTTTTCTCATATGCTATTAGCAGTTTATAAAAATGACAGCCTCCACCTTAGGAAGACTAGCTAGACCATGGTAGTGTTTTAAGAAAGAAAAATATTTAAAAAAAGAAAGTTATTGAAACTCTGCTTTTTTTCATTAAAGAGAGAACTTTCTCTTTTTGTATTATTTGTTATCATCCTTCACCTATAATTATAGTATTACATAATATCCTGAAGGTCAAGACTAAAACATGGACTTAAGAAAAAGGTAACCATTAAACTACACAGTCTGCATCTAACCCTTTAACTGAAAGCTATAAAGAGTGCAGCCTTGCTCACCAAAGCAGAAGACCACACAGAAATTTAGGAGTTAAAGCCAAAGTCATAGAGCAATGTTCTATAAAGAAGCCATTTATCAGAATTTCTTGTAAAACGTTTTTAAACACCCAACATCTCGTGTTTGACCTGGTGAATTAGGTTGCCTGAGAATTAAAGTCAGGCAGCTGGATTTTTTTAACTCTACAGATGATTCAGATGTGCAGCCAGGGTGAGGATAACTGGTCTAGCATGTGATTAAAAAAAAAATGTGCATTTTCATTAAATGACACTTCCCATGAACTCTTTATAGAAGTTTCTACATAAAACTTCCTTGGCTCTGATATGATAGGTATCTGGGAGAAGTTCCATGATAAAACAGATCTGAGTTCAATAAACTTTTGTACAACTGATTGACTTTTAATATTCTCCCAGAATTAGCCTGGATATGACATAGCCACCAAGTCCAGATACTAGATAGTCTATCTAACCTTACTGTTCTAACTACAAGTTTCAAAAAGATGAACAAATGAACTGAAAGGTAGCATATAACTTTATTTATTTTAAAGCTACAAAGGGTATATTTTATTCACGTATACTTCTTTTTAAAAATTATTATGTTCAGTTAACCAACATAGAGTACATCATTAGTTTTTGATGTAACGTTCAACAATTCATTAGTTGTTTATAACACCCAGTATTCATCACAATATGTGCCCTCCTTAATACCATATAACTTTAAATTATATTCTACTTTGTATGTTTGTTTTTAATGTAATAGATGAATATTTTTTCAAAGATTTTATTTATTTATTTGAGAGAGAGAGAGCACGCACAAGTGGGGTGGGGGGAAGGGGCAGAGGGAGAGGGAGAGGGAGAAGCATGCTCCCCGCTGGGCAGGAAGCCCTACATAAGCTTGATCCCAGGATCCTGGGATCATGATCTGAGCAGAAGGCAGACGCTTAAGTGACTGAGCCACCCAAGGGCCCTAATAGTTGAATTATTTTTTTAAGTGTATATTGATTCTGTTGTAATTAGTTTTGTTAATCAGATTTTCTATAGATTTATTATGTCATTTCAAATATGCTTTATCCCATTATTCTCATTTAGGATGGATTTTTATTGTTAGTGTTCCACTGACTTGCATTTAAAATTTTTATCTCACGGCACCTGGGTGGCTCAGATGGCTAAGCATCTGCCTTTGGCTCAGGTCATGATCTCCAGGTTCTGGGATCGAGCTCCATGTCAGGCTCCCAGCTCAGCAGGGAGTCTGCTTCTCCCTCTCCCTCTGCCTTTCCCACTGCTTGTGCTCTCTCTGTCTCTCTCTCAAATGAATAAATAAAATCTTTTTTAAAAATAAAATAAATAAAAATAAAATTTTTATCTCATGACTCCCCTTGCTCAGGAGAGTCAAGGGTAATAATGACATAAGATATAATTTATGATCCAAATTGTGGCATTATTAATATTTATGACAGGATTACAGGTATAAACTTGAACCAAGCCAGACAACTGGGACATGCAGTTACCTTACTGGTGGTCCTAAACAAATGTCTAAAAGGAGAGTACCTATTTAGTTGTTAGTTTTAATAAGTAAAACACCTTTCTTATTACAAACAACTATTCTTAATATGTTTTTTTTAATCTTAATAATTACACATTGATTTCCAAAGTCTGTCATTGCTTATTAAAATAGGTGGTAGAAACAAAAATATGTGTAAATTAGTCAGAGACTTTCCTGGTGTTATCAATCCCTTTGTATCTTTTGTTAGTTATTTTCTTACAGTCAGTGGCGAGAAAGGATACTACAATAAGCTGCTCTACCCTTACTGAAAGAAGGCACATGTACACATTCTCTCTCAGACCAGACTCACATAAGTTTTTTGTCATCAAGCTTTCAGCAGAGAAATATGCTGAATTCACTATTCCAATTCAAAGAAATCTTGTGACAAACTATGACATAGCTGCCAGTTCTACCTAAGATTTTATAAATCACTGTAAGCCATCCTTCTCTGAAATTGATTTTCTTCAGATTGATCAAGAAAAGGACGTGACATTTAAAGTTGTTTTTATTTTCATATTTCGGGCATAAAGAATCTATATGAGATTCAGACACAGATATATATTATCCCCCGGATTCCATCTTGGCATTGGCAATCCCCATCAAAAGTGAAAATATATATTCTTTGACATTTTAAGCACCATGTCAGGACTTCAACCAGTTTTTTCAGAATAACTTTGTAAACCAAACATAGAGTCTGTACTCTCTATTGATCTCCATGTGCTTACAAAATAAATCATAACATTTACTTTTTCTAAAGAGACTGAGGATCCAAAGGTGTATGATAGTATACAGACAAAATTTTTCAGGGTTAGAAAAATGTTAGGAGCTAAGGGGCAGA
The DNA here is from genome assembly GCF_024610735.1 of Ursus americanus. Lineage (NCBI taxonomy): Eukaryota > Metazoa > Chordata > Mammalia > Carnivora > Ursidae > Ursus > Ursus americanus. The sequence continues at coordinate 28,562,376 of NC_142143.1, forward strand.
TGACCCTGGGCCGTAAAGGGAGAAATGCCTGACCAGCCCAACAATGCCCCTGGAGTCAAATCCATAGATCTCAGTCTGATTCACATCTTCTTCTTATTTTTTTTTTTTAAGATTTTATTTATTTATTTATTTATTTATTTATTTATTTATTTGAGAGAGAGAGAGCACAAGCAAGGTGAGTGGCAGGCAGAGGGAGAAGCAAGCTCCCCCCTGAGCAAGGAGCCTGATGCGGGACTCGATCCCAGGACCCCGGGATTATGACCTGAGCCGAAGGCAGATGCCAACTGACTGAGCCACCCAGGGATCCCTGATTCACATCTTGAAGTGGTCCTGGAATCCTGCTCCCACCCCTCTCAGCCACACTTCTCCAGGACCCAAAAGGAGACATATCCTAATGTGCCTCTGAAGGAAGGCCCATCAACATTAGTCACCTGTGAATCCGAAAGTAGGCCAACTCCAACCCACTCAGCCATGATCTGGAAGCAGTCCTGCCCACCCAGGAACATGGAAGGGGACATATCCATCCATGCCCTGAGAGACAGGCTTTCAGACCTTCAGTTTCTGAAGGAGCCTTGTGACTCTGTTCTAGTCCTTCTCAGCTGTGGTTAGGGTCAATTTTGCCCACCCGAGGACCAGCTCAGTGACATATCAGGAGCCCTCCTAAGACAGAGATCCAGAGCGAGCTGCAACCACTCATGTACCTGGTAAAAGCCCACTGTCTGTAAACCTGAAAGCACACCATTGTCCCAGTGTCAGCCTTACCAACCAAGGTTTTGAAAGGTGTCCTATCCACCCACAGACCAGACAAAATCTATACCAATCCAAACCCCTGGTAACAAGCCTGCCAAATGTAGACCCCACTTTGGACCAAGGATCAGCTATGTGACTCACTCCAACCCTATTCTACTGTGATTAGAAACAATACCATCAGCCTGGGACCTGACAGAAGAAATCTTAACTTGTTAAAACCAGTTTGTAAACACTGAAAGAGATATTTGCTTCTTCAAATGCACAGATACCAACACAAGGCTACATGGTTCATGAAGAATCAGGCCAACATGATACCACGAAATGAAACTAACAAAGATCTAGTAATCAACCCCAAAACTGGGAAATTGAAAAATGTGGAAAATTCACAAATACTTTGAAATTAAATAGCACACTCCTGAACAACCAGTCACTGAAAGAAAAAAAAACAAAGGGAAGTCAAAAACATCTTAAGACAAAAAGAAATAGGATCACAACATACCAAAACCTATAGGATACAGAAAAAGCAGTTCTGAGAGGGAAGTTTACAGTGATAATTGCACACATTAAGAAAAAAGAAATATCCCAAAAAGAACCTAATTTTACACATCAAGAAACTAGAAAAAAATAAAGCCCGAAGTTAGCATGAGGAAGGAAATAACAGAGACCAGAGCAGAAGCAAACAAAATAGAGACCAGAAAAACAATAGAAAAGATCAACAAAATTAAGAGCTGGTGTTTTGAAAAGGAACAAAGCAGATAATTCATTAGCTCAAATAAATAAAATTAATATTAAAGAAAAGACATACAAATGATACACAGAAATACAAAGGACCATAAGAGACTATCAACAATTACCTGACAATAACTTGGAAACCTAAAAGAAATGGATAAATTCCTAGAAACCTACAACCCACCAAGACTGAATTATGAATAAACAGAAAATCCCTAGAAACCTATAATCCACCAAAACTGAAACATGAATAAACAGAAAACCTGAACAGACCAAGAATAACTAAGGATGAACAAGCTCAAGATCAGATGACTCCCTAAGTGAATTCTACCAAACATTAAAAAATGTTCTAGGTGACAATCCTTTTCAAACTCTTCCAAAAAATTGGAGAGAAGGAAATACTTCCAAACTTATGAGGTCAGCATTATTGCCCTCATAACAAAGCCAGATAAGTACACTACAAGAAAAGAAAATTATAGGCTATTATCTCTGATAAATATAGATACAAAAATCCTCAACAAAATACTAGCAGTCAATTTGAAAGCACATAAATAGGATCATACACCATGATCAGATGGGATTTATTAACATACATATCAATGACATATCAAGCAATAAAAGTAATGTACCATATTAAATGAATGAAGAATTAAAACCATATGATAATCTCAAGAGATGCAGAAAAAGCATTTTACAAAATGCAATACCTTTTCATCATTAAAACTCTTTAACAATTAAGTATAGAAAAAATGTAGCTCAACACAACAAAGGCTATATGTGACAAGCTCATGGCTAACATCATACTCAATGAGGAATGCTTTAGAAGTTTTTCCTCTAGTATCAGGAACAAGACAAGAGTGCCCATTCTCACCACTCTTACTCAACATAGTGCTGGAAGTCCTACCCAGAGCAATTAGGCAAGAAAAGGAAATAAAAAAGTCACATAACTGAAAAGGAAGAATTGTCTCTGTTCATTAACGATGTCATCTTATATACAGAAAACCCTAAAGACTCCACCAAAATACTTTTAGAACTGGTAAGAGATTCAGTAAAGCTGCAGGAAACAAAATCAATATACAATAATCAGTTGTCTTTGTATACACTAACAATTAAGTATCTGAAAAGAAATTAAGAAAACAATCCCATTTAAAAAACATCAAAAAGAATAAAATACTTAGAAATAAATTAAACCGAGGAGGTAAAAAAATCTTTACACTAAAACTATAAGACATTGAAGAAATAAAGTGAAGACAAATAAATGGAAACATATTCCATGTTCATGGACTAAATTAATACTGCAAAAATGTCCATATTCCTCAAGTGGACCTACAGATTCAAAGCATTCCCTAAAAAATCCTGATGGCACTTTTCACAGAAATAGAGAAAACATTTCTAAAATTTATACAGAACCACACACACACACACACACACACAAAAAAGAACCACAAAGATTTTGAAAAGTCAAAGCAATCTTGACAAAGAAGAACAAAGCTGAAGGTATCACTCTTTCTGGATTTTAAAGTACATTAGAATGTAGTAATAATTGAAACAGTATGGTACTGGCATAGAAATAGACATATAGATCAACAGAATACAATAGAGAACCCAGAAATAAATCCACATATGGTCAACTAATCTTTGCAAGGGCACCAAGAATACACAATGGAAAAAGAATAGTCTCTTCATTTAATGGTGTTGGGAAAATTAAATATCTACATGCCAAAGAATGAAACTCAGTCCCTATTTTATACCATTCTCAAAAATGAACTTCAGTTAAGCAGCCAACTCTTGATTTTGGCACAGGTCATGATCTCAGGGTTGTGGGATCCAGTCCTATATGGGGCTCCATGCTCAGTGTGGAGTCTGCTTGAGATTCTTTCTCTTATTCTCCCTAAACCCCTCCCCTTGCTTACGCTGTCTATCTAAAATAAATATATAAATAAACAAAATCTTTAAATAAATGGATGAAGGACTTAAATGTAGGATCTGAAACTGTAAAACTCCTACAAGAAAACATAGGAAAAATGTTCCTTGACGTGAATCTTGCTATTAAATTTTTGAATATGACACCAAAAGCAGATTAGAGCCATCCTAAGTTATTTGCGATTTCATTAAGCATAAATACTGCTTCAAAATTCTAAAATGAAGACTAAAGACTTATTTCCAACTCTCAGCTTGATTTGTTTTATTACCTAGTCACTTAACATATATTAATATATTGGTTTCTATCTTTAAAGAAATGTTTAAGAACACTAAACTTTGGTCTACTCAATTGACTGTGAGTTCCTATCTGATCATAACACCTCCAGATAAGTATATAACATATACAAAGTACCCCCCAAAATATATAAAATTGAACTGAGCTCATAAAACTGATGTAAATGATAGTGTGAATTAAATAAAAGTGATAATATATGTAGCATCATTTACAAACATACTGAAAACTACATTTTTTAATATAAACATGTACATAATTTCAGGATTTTTACTGATTTAGTAGTTTACTTCAAAATAAAAAAATTAGACCTTTTATAGCTAGAGAAAGTACATTTTAAAATATAGGTTTGCTACTAGACCTATATTTCTTACACCTTTGGCTCTGAATCTTCCAACCAGAAAGCCTACAAAGTTGAAATGTAGGGGTGCTATAAGCTCTTACTGATGCAGATACTTTTGAAAATGTAAATGAAAATAAAACTGAAAACTTTTGGAAGAAGGTATCACCCCCGTAAACGCAAGTTTGCCTCTGAGTAAAATAGCAGTTGAGTACTTGAAAAACAACTTAAGAAACTTTCTACTTAAAATTAAAAATAATGCTTTTAAATCTTAATGTAATGATTCAAATATGTAAAAATTTAGAGCAAGGTCTTTTACATGATAAGAATAGTTGGAAATTGGTTTGGGTGAGGCTGTCTTTTCATCTTAAAAAAGTCCAAGTATGAGAAGAGTCTTACATAATAAGCTGTTTATCCCCCTCTAGGCGAAAGGAGTAAAAAAAACAAAACAAAACAAAAACAACAAAAAACAAAATACCTTCATCAGAAAAGACCCGAATACTTGCTAAGAGAGAGGAGACCGGAGAGGGTGGGAGAGGAAAGTGGTGGTCCTACTCAGTGCAACCTTGCCCGCACATCCACACATTGCATACTTACTGCCAACACAAGTTTCGAAGCTCTCCATCTTTGCTGTCTGACAGCAGCCATCATTGATGCCAGGCATTTTAATTCAAGGCCAAGGATAAGTTTGCTGCTGATATTAGTTAGAAAGGCAAAGAAAAGGTACATCAGAGGAAAAGAGGGAACTTAACAGTTTTACTTAGCTTTAAAATCAAGATTTTAAACATCTGTATTCTTGCCGTGTTAGGACGAAACCTGCTCTTGCTGCTCTAAGAGTTAAGACTATACAAAATTGTCCAGCATGTTTGCTAATTGTATGCTAAGAAACAAGCTATTTTCGTTTTGGAACTTATTAATGACTTCTGAAAGGTGTTTGAGTCCATACACCATTTTAAAGCCACATAATTTGTATCGTTGAGGTTTAAAAGACTCAAAGAAAGAAAATTATCTCAAGCTAAAACCTTAACTACCATGTTTCAACCTGGAGGTACTTTTTAATCAGAACTCTAATGGATCTTTGACAATAATGTTAGGAATAAAATTGCTTTAACTCAGGAGGGTACCTACTAAATGAAAGAGAACACAGTTAATTGCGTGGAAATAGCTTTATATACAGTACCTGAAACATGGTATTAGTCATTATGGATGATGACAGATGGGTCATGATGCTTTTGCTCACTTTAGCACTGCAACTGCCAAGCAGGATTCATTAATTTTCACATTTCCATATGAATGTTCTCATCTATAGCATTTAATAAGCTTTTCCTTTTTACCCTATTTTGTAAGTTGTTTACCTCCTGCAAATGATGTATTAGGCAGAGATGACCAATCGAAAATAAATGCTAAGAAATATAATGAAAAATAGTTTTCTATTCATGTGGACAGAAACATGGAGATTAGCCTTGATCTATTCTACTTAAATTTAAGTATCCCATGATGATAAGGTCTATTAAAATGCGTAGTTGATGTTCTTCCATTATAACTCCCCCTCTTTTGGTGAAATTCACAACTCTAATTGATCAATGGCAACTTTCTAATGAGTTATTTCCTAAAAAGTAGGTTAGTGTCCTATGGTTGGCTTTAAATGCCACATTTTGTGGTTTTCCTATCTTGCAAAGACACAATAAGACTTATGCCCACCCTAAATAAACACTTTAATTAATGCTAAAAAGCAAAAATGACCTGTCAGTTAAAAGTTATCTATATAGTTCTGCAATGAGCTTTCACAAATATGATTTATTTCTCACAACTAAACAATGAGGCAACTAAAGAAAAGATCATTATCTCTATGTTATCAGTAGATCCTTGAAGCTCAAAAAGTGGTCGTGACTTAAGTCATACAACCTACACCTGAGTGAAAACAGAACACGTCTTTCGCTACTGCTTCAAATATATTTCCCCTATGCCATATTTAATCTTAATTAATTCCTTAATTGTGTCTTATAGCAAAACAATAATTTGAGAAAAAGGGGGAAAAGACAAGACGAGCTAATGTTTACTGCACTAGGTACTATTACATGCTGGTTACAGGAGTATCTTACTGTTTTTCTTTCTTTTTTATCATGTTCATATAAGATACACATTTGGAAAGCACATTTACAATTAGAACAAACAACTCATTTCTTATCCTTTAATTCTGTAATTTTATAGGACAACCGTATTAGAGAAATTTCAGAAACACTTTTCCTTTGTTCACCAATTCTTAAAATAATCTGTTGATTCCTTTGCATTTCTAATTCTTACATATTCTTTTTTTTCTTATTTTTTTGCATATCAATGTAAACTCATGGATTTAAATTTTATTTATAATTAATTAATTTCAGTTATTATCCTTACTGCTAATGCTCAAGGTATCCCAAGTGGACACTATGAGTATATTAGTCCAATGGGAGATGTGTACACACACACACACACACACACACACACACACACATTTAGGTCTTGAATTCTAAATATAAGAATTTTGAGTTAGTTTTTGAATATGGTATAAGGGCCCAAATTTGTTCTTTTGCATGTGGATAAACAATTTTTAAACACCATTTCTTTCATTCATACATTAAAATGCTAATTATTTACCAGGGACTTTTAAAAATACCTTATACAGGGGCACCTGGGCAGCTCAGTCGGGAAAGCATCTGCCTTCGGCTTAGGTCATGATCCCAGGGTTCTGGTACTGAGCCCCAATCTGGGCTCCTTGCTCAGCCAGGACCCTGCTTCTCCCTCTTCCTCTGCCTGCTGCTCCCCCTGCTTGTGCTCTGTCAAGTAAATAAATAAAATCTTAAAAAAATACCTTACACATAATAATTCACCTAAATCTTACAATTACTCTGTAAGATAGTCACCACTGTTATTCCCATTTTATGGATGAAGAAACTGAGGCACAGAGATTTCAAACAGGTCATATAGCTAGAAAGCATTGAAGCTGAGATTCAAACTCAAAAAACTCCTTAGTCTCTGCTTTTCTTTTTTTCTTTAAAGATTGTATGCATTTGAGAGAGAGAGAGAGATCAAGCTGAAGGAGGGGCAGAGGGAAGGGAGAAGCAGACTCCCCATTGAGCAGGAAGCCCAACTTGGGGTTCAATTCCAGGACCCTGGGATCATGACCTGAGCCAAAGACAGAAGACACTTAACTGACTGAGCCACCCAGGGGCTCAGTCTCTGCTTTTCATTACACTATAATAAGTACCTATCTAATAACAATATACAGAACACTAACAGAGTCCTTTAATACTGTTCTAATAATAGGAGACTAATAGAGAACAAGAGACAAATCCCTGCCCCTGCTGTGCTTACATTTTAGTCACAATTTGGACAATAAATAAGGAGACAAACAATTGGTATGAAGGAAGTAAACTGGTGGTGCCATAATGACAACCCACATGAGGTAGGGTGGGGGAATCTGTTTTATATAATGGCAGGCAAAGAATGCCCTTCCTGAGAGCTGAGGCTGGAGCTACAACATGAGGGATGCATATAACCGAGCAATTGGAGGAGTCAGAAGAGCCTTCCACACAGAGAGACCAGCAATCAGAATATTTAAAATGAATGTTGATCAGGATGATAAGTATATAATAAAAAATTTGGCCTCACCTTAAAAAAAAGTTTGGCCTTTGACCTTGGTTTCTGTGAGGTACTCTACGTCACACCTGATAAGAATGTCTTTGCTTAGGGTGGGGCTGGCCTCACAGGTATTGACTTGTATAATATGAAAGAGCCTGACACAGTGCCTGGACATAGTAAGTCATACTATAGTAGTGAACTTGTCATTACTTCCAGCGTAGCCTCAAAGCGGAAGGGCAGAAGAAAAGGACGAGGGAGAAGAGAGAATCAGAAATAAAAGGTGCCTCTATTAAACACCCTTAGGATATTCTGATACAGAATTTTCATGGTAATGCCCTGTGCTTGTCTCATCATTCCCACCACGAGAATGACTGTCTTGGTCCAAGTACTGTCTCAAACCAACACATCTGGGAGAAATAGCTGTTTTTTATTGTCTACTCTTTAGAGGACACACAAATTTTCCCTTGACTTCTAGCAACAGTGCATTATATAGTCATATTGTTCTCTAACAATGTGTGATTTGATAATAAATTGTTGATTATTTCAATAATATAGACATTTACATTCTGTCATCTCTTAGTTCATTACATATTTTTGTTATTATGCATTTCTGACTGTTATTCAAGTTTGATTTCAAGATCACTGAGATCACTGATATAGTTCTTGGAAATGTGGTATTGCCCTCTTTAATTTTTGTTGATCTTGCTTTTTTCCCCACCTTCCCATTTTTATTCTACTTAGATCACATCTTAGGGCTCGGTCTTTTGGGGCCAGTTTTTTAACTCTTCCCAGTCTCAGCATCTACACTGGAAATAAAAGGATGAGAACTATGTTAAATGTTATAGGTCACCAGCAGGATTAGGTATATAGACAGTAAGGTGCCAGAATAGCGCCAAGCATAGCCTTCAGTATATATTAGCTTCATTTTCAATCACTAAACTCAGTACAAGGCAGAAATCAGTACATACAGTGTCAACTATATTTAAAAAAAAAAAGAGAGAAATGAGTATATGCATTTTTTTATTTTAGTCAATTCTAACATAACCAGAAAATTCAGTGAATCAGGACATACCATTCTGTTTTTAATGGTCAGTTTCTTTGTTTTATATTTGGAATAAAAAAGGAAAGGGGTACTGGTTTTATTAATGATTTTATTACTAATAATAACAAATTTAAATTTATTTAGCACTTTAAAAAGTACATTGCCAAATACGTTGATGTCACAGATCCAAATTATTATGATTAATAATAAAAACCAAATGTGCAAGATACTTAACAAATTATTTTTGTTTAAATTATCTCATTTTATTCTTAAAACAACCTATGAACTCATTACATAAACTACTTGGCATAAAATTTCCATTTTATCAAAATGACAAAACTGTATCTCAGAGCTGTACTCTGGCTTTTAGGAATACAGCTAGCAAGAGGCAGATCTGGGATTTTAATCTGAGTGTTTTGGCTCTAAATCTTATTCCTTCTACTCCACCTTATAATTTCGAATTGTGCTGGATATTTTTCTAGCCCTTTGCATCTGCAAAGGCAATTTGTTTTCCTCACACTATCTCTATTTTTATACCACCAGAATTCAGCCTGAAGTATGAAGAGAATCATGAGCCCTATTTGAGGAATCTAGTTCAGCTCTGCCCCCTCCCCAGTGTCATGCCCTCAATTCCACTTGTTTACAAAACTTCTAAGGCTCTTGCCTTGAGGTCACTTAAGAGCAGTTCCTTTGTGTTGTTATCATAGTTTAACAAGTTGTTCCCATAATTTCACTTGGCCTTGGCATTTCCAAAGACCTGCCCTGACACTTTCAACTTGTCCTGATTTCCCTATGGCTTCTTCTCAGACCTCAAAAATTATATAATGCATTCCTATTGATGCAAATAACCAAAACTCGTATTCACTATCACAAGCAGCTGGGCAAGGATGAACGGAAAAATTTACAGGGCCTAGGGGAAAGCAAAGCAGAAAAAAATTAAAATTAAGCAAATTGAGACTGATCTTCAGAAAAGGTAAAGTTTTAGACCTTCATACACTTCACTCAGTTCATACTATTAAGAAAACGAGAGAATGTATAATAGAAACTGAATTTCCTAACAAGCCACAGGAACAAGTTTAAGATTTACAAAAGATGTTTACAAAGCTAGATTCCTGATTTTGGATGTACCAGTGGTAATAGCAACGAAACTTTGAATAACCAAGTTTGGAATGATTCTTTCCCCATAGTTCCTATTCAAGTATTTCCAACTATGGTCTGTAGATGTAGACCCCACAGATTCATTCTGAATCCAATGTTTTCTTGGATTGTGGTTGCTGTCTTTTGTGACAGTGTTCCCCAAATTTTTCAGTATATAGCATAATAGTGCAAGGTATCAAACTGATCCCTCTTCTTGACTTGCTCCAGAGCCTGCCCCCACCACCATACACAGAACTCTAACATTTAAGGATTATTTATAATAAAGATCTCCAAAATTTTACCTAAAAGAAAGGACAAAATGGCAGCTAAAACCCAGAAGTAACATAATGAAAAATCAGAACAGTTTTAAAGGTTCATTAGCCTGAAAATATTAAATTATCCACATATGCGGCTAGTACCAAGCACAAAAATGCAGTAAATTTGAGACTCAGATGCTTCTAATCTAGATTTGAAGCAGTAAAAAGCTGGATGAAGAGCATAGATCATGTATATTTAAGCAAATGTTGTCTACCTTGCTTGTGCTGATTTCAACATAAGACCAAGTGGTAGAAATTAGAGTTGACATATTAAAGTTACAATTTGGCTTTTTCATGTGCTAAATTTCTTTACTTAGCAAAACCTCTTTAATTTTCCTGAGCTTCAGACTCCCTTTTGGTAATCCTGGATAAAACTCTTCTACGTCTCAGGGATTGAGATACGATCGAGTAAAATATGTGAAAGTCTGTAGAATAATACTCACCAATTATTAGATAAATAAATATTATTGAAGTAAATTAGAAATAGACAATAGTGATTGTTTTGGGTCATTTTCACCAATATGCATACTAAAATTATATGCACTATTATAGCTACATATAAAAGCAAGGTGGCCCTTTGTATATATCTTATAGCATTTACCACTACCACTCTTTGCCTTATGTTATTGTTATGTCTAATTATTATTATTGTTGTTGTTATTTAGCGAGCGAGAGTGGGGGAGGGGCAGAGGGAAAGGGAGAGAGAGAATCTTCAGCAGGCTCTGTGCCCAGCACGGAGCCCGATGTGGGACTTGATCTCACACCCTTGAGATCATGACCTGAACCGAAATCAAGAGTCTGATGCTTAACTTGACAGGTACCCCTACAATTATTTCTTATTTAACACTTTGAAATACACAAAAATGATTACTGAGTGTCTATATTAATTTGCTAGGCTGTCATAACAAAGTACCAGAAACTGAGTGGATTTAACAACAAAAAAAACCCTCAGTGTCTCATAGTTCTGGAGGCTAGAAATCTGAGAAAGAGAGCTTTAGTTACTTCTGAAGGCCGTGAGGAGAGATCTATTCTAGGATTCTCTCCTTGTCTTATAAGTGACTGTCTTCTTCTTGTGTCCTTACTTAGTCTTCCCTCTATATGTGTTTGTGCCCAAATTTTCTCTTCTTTTGAGGACACCAGTCATACTGTATTAGGACCCAGCCTAATAACCTCATTTTCACTTAATTACTCATGTAAATACCCCATCTCCAAAAAAGGTCACATTCTGCGGTACTGGGGGATGGTTAGGAATCTGACACATGAATGGTGGGGGAGGAGCATAATTCAACCCATAACAGTGTCCTATGACTGGAAACTGGATATTTTCTAGAAAAGCCTTGTGGAGTTATCTCACTCTGTGAGGACCTGCATCTTTCATTGTCTTTGATAGAAAGTCTTCTTCATTGTCAAGATACAAGTTAACTTGTGGAGGGGCTGATGGTGAAGCAAATGGTTACCATCCATACAAATGCAACAGGTACTGTCTTTTGAAGCTGTAACTTATTACACCCCCAGTACAGAGGTCTGTTTTGTATCAAATAGCAAATTCTTTCAGTATTCTTGATTGTCTATCTGTGATATTCTTTAATTCTCTGTTGAACCAGTTTTTACACTGCAATGATTTCCTCATTAATGAGTTTAGTATAATCATTGATATGCAATTGTATGAGTCATGATTTTACCTTATAAAAAATATATCCTTAAAACTTATTTATTTGATTAGATTGTAAACATCAGAGAACAGTAACTAGCTCTGCTCCTGGGGTACCTGAAACCCACTGAACCAGCTGCCAGGAAGTCTAGTTCTCACTGTTCTGCCAGTCACTAGCTGTAAGAGTGAGGGCTAGGTGTCTTATCACCTCAGTCTTCACATATATACAGTAAAAGGATCCAATTCCATGATCATTATGATCCTGTCAGTTTGGGATATTTATTATAGTTCATGATCTACTAAGCCAGCTAACAGCTTTGACCATAATAGTTGTTCATTCATTTTTTTTTTAATAGGGAAAGAAATAAATAGCCTTTTGCTACAGGAAGAAACCTAGAGTAACCCAAAGTATGTTCATGGATTTGTCCAAAGTGAAAGAGCCTATCCCGTGTCACACCCACATTCCTTAGGTGAGTAATGCCATTAATTGTTCTACAAGGCAGGATTACGGTGGCCTCAAGGTTAGGCTGAGGGATGAATGTTACAGCTTCATATCTGAGGCTTATTTCTGCCATCTTTGGCATTGAAAAAGATAGAGCTAAGATGGTTCCAAAAGCAGAGTGTCAGAGCAATAGCTGGTACTTGCAGGTCTCACTACCATGCAGAACAGATAATAGTAGATAATATTTATTGTGTACTTACGGTGTTACCACGCTAAGCGCTTTTATATACGTTGACTCATGTAAGTTTCTCAGAAAACTCTATGAGGTACAATAAAATATTACCTTCATTTTACCTATTCAGAAACTAAAGAACAAGTCAAGTAATTTTCCCAAGGCCAGTCTCCACTCAGCTAGTAGGTGGAAGGGCCAGGGTTCAAACCCACATAGTCCAGCTCTGGGACTTTACCCTCAACAATTACACTTCAATCTTCCAGTATAATGAGCCCAGCAAATTATTGTGTTAATCCTTAAACAACTCTACATCTTGACCAGACTCCACCGTACTTGTATTGCTTAGGACACACACACACACACACACACACACACACACACACACACAGCTGTTTTTGTTGTGAAATAGCATCTATACTGTAGACAGAAGAGCTCAATGTATCACACATGTGGACCCCTGTTCCATAGTTCCATTTGTAAACTACACTGTGTTGTCTGACATGTCCTCAGAGGGTATTACTTCATAAACTTAACAATAGCTTGGCATAAAGTATATTATATTATATTGTTGCATAATTATATATATCTCATATACAGTATAGCACATTATATATTAAGCGGTTTAATTCCTAATACATACCTATACATTCATCCACTATATTCTCTTACACACACACACACACGTATCCCTTTGCTATGTCTCATTTAAGAACTTTCAAAGTAAACTGGTAGATTATTTAATACTTTCTTAATCGCTTCTTTAAATTGTTTCTCTTGCCTGGCCAAACAGCAAGAAGGCAAGTACCTACTCCTGAGAGTACCACAACACACCAAAAAGAATGTTATTAGAGAACTTAGAAATAATTTTATATTCCTGCTTGAAATCACTGAAAGCCTATTGCAGGGTAAAAGAAAACTCATCAGTGTACTCATTGCTATCACCATGTGTGTGGGGTTTTTTTCCCACACCAATTCTCCAACTCTCTGAATACCAGCTGGAAGTTCTATAATTCAGTTCTGACATTACCCGGAGTTAGTGCAGACCTGACAGGTTAAGGGCCCAGTCCCACAAGACTGCCCCCACTTCAGATGCCTGGTACACATTCCAGATTGTCACTTGTACTTCTGACCAACTGGCTGTAAATCAGAAGTCCTCACAAACTCCTCCTCAATTCTGATAATTTGCTATAATGCCTCACAGAACTCAGGAAAATATTTACTGACATTTACCAGTTTATAATAAAGGATATTACAAAGGATATAAATTAACACCCAGCTGAAAAGATACATTGGGTGAGGTGTGGAAGAGTCCTGAGTATAGGAGCTTCTGTCCCCATGGAGTTGGGGGTACACCACTTTCCCAGCACATGGATACATTGACCGAGATGGAAGCTCTCAAAATCCCATTTTTCAGGGTTGCTATGGAGCCTTCGTTATTTAGGATTAAATCACTGGTAGGATTAAATCATTGGCAAGATTAAAACGTTGGCAATTGGTGAATATGTCAATCTCCAGTCCCTCTCCCCTCCCCAGAGGTTGGCGGGTGGGTGGAACTGAAAGTTCCAACCCTCTAATTATGCCTTTATCTTTCTGGCCAGCCCCAATTCTGAAGCTGTAGGGACCCAGCCACTAGTCATCTCATTAGCATTCAAGTGGACACTCTTAGACTCCAAAGATTCCAATGATCTTAGAAATTCCGTGCTAGGATCCAGGAACAAAGACCAAACACACACTTCTTTTTATATCACAATATCACAGTAGGCAAAGATTTCTCTTCATTATGTAAATACTTTTTGTGTATGTAGAGCTAAAAATGGAGTAAAGAAAAGCTCCTGGGTACTTTTTAACTTGTTTATTGAAGCCAAAATAGTTAGATTTAAATATGTAATTAGAAAGGATTCTTTATTCTTCATTGCAAAGTGTATGCAAGTCTCTATTAGGAGACCTTTCTTCATCTCCCCTCTTCTCTATCCTCCACATACCACCATTCATCAAGGAAGTTCATCACTGACATTAATTACTACCCTCTTGCTGAAATCTGACTAACTCCTAAGGATCTAAATCTGTATCTTGAATTGACCACTAGTAAAATATTTTCACTCCATGCTGATCCTTGAAGCAAAACCAAACAGGGATTTTCATTTATTATGGAGAATCCACTCAGACTAAAGCAACTGTGAGCAATGTATCATTTACTCAGGATTTCAAAGAAAAGACAGGTGAGAAATATATACAGTATGCACGTTTCCTGGACACAATTTGCTAACACATAGTTGTTTGAAACCACTTTTCTCAGCCAGTCACCCTCCAGACCTCCTCTATCTCTAGTGCATGCCTCAACCCTCCTAGTCTTTTCCTTTCAAAAAAATTTCGGTTTTATACAAATGGCTAACAGACACATGAAAAAATGTTCAAAATCATTAGCCATCAAGGAAATTCAAATCAAAACCACACTGAGATACCACCTTACGCCAGTTAGAATGGCAAAAATAGACAAGGCAAGAAACAACAATTGTTGGAGAGGATGTGGAGAAAGGGGATCCCTCCTACATTGTTGGTGGGAATGCAAGTTGGTACAGCCACTCTGGAAAACAGTGTGGAGGTCCCTTAAAAAGTTAAAAATTGAGCTACGCTTTGATCCAGCAATTGCACTACTGGGTATTTACCCCAAAGATACAGACGTAGTGAAGAGAAGGGCCATATGCACCCCAATGTTCATAGCAGCAATGTCCACAATAGCTAAATCGTGGAAGGAGCCGAGATGCCCTTCAACAGATGACTGGATTAAGAAGTTGTGGTCCATATATACAACGGAATATTACTCAGCTATCGGAAAGAACGAGTTCTCAACATTTGCTGCAACATGGACGGCACTGGAGGAGATAATGCTAAGTGAAATAAGTCAAGCAGAGAAAGACAACTATCGTATGATTTCTCTCATCTATGGAACATAAGACCTAGGATGATCGGTAGGGGAAGAAAGGGATAAAGAAAGGGGGGGTAATCAGAAGGGGGAATGAAACATGAGAGACTATGGACTAAAAGAAACAAACTGAGGGTCTCAGAGGGGAGGGGGGGTGGGGGAATGGGATAGACCGGTGATGGGTAGTAAGGAGGGCACGTATTGCATGGTGCACTGGGTGTTACACGCAACTAATGAATCATCAAGCCTTACATCGGAAACCGGGGATGTACTGTATGGTGACTAACATAATATAATAAAAAATCATTAAAAAAAAAATTTCGGTCTTTTTAGCTTCTGATTCCAAATTTAGATACCCTGAATCCACTATGTCATACAGTTTCAAAGAATGCTACTCATCATACTAAACATGCTTAAAGCAAACAAAAGGGGATCTACTTATTACCACTCACAACTTCCTGAGAATGACATAAATGATTATACATTTCATAATTAGTTTATATCAAACACATAAAAAGGATGAATGATCCTATGAGAGGCAGATTGCTAATCAGGAACTGAAAACGCAAATATATAGGGAAACAATTTTTTTGTGTGTGAAATTCCCAGCATGGTTTAGACATCTACACATGCTAAGACTGCTATCTCAGCTCCCAGGCAACTTTCTTCCCTACTCTATTTCATACTCTGTGAACTTCTTGATTCCAGAGGAACTCTCCAAAGATCTGGCAGAACCAAAATTCCAAAACTGTGGAATAAGAGACCCTAATGAGATCTTATTATTTGGAAGATTAAATAAGATGATATCTGGCATAAAGTAAAGCACTCAATAAATGTTAGTTATTATTATTACTCCTGCAGTCCCCTACTCCTCTTCATGCACAGAGTCCTAATATGAAAGATAATACAGAGAAGAATTGCCTAAACTTGCTATAAATCAGAGAAGACTAGGGATAGCACTGCATCATGCCTAACCAAACCCCACAGATAAAAATAACATCAGACCCAAACAAGTGACACGTTCAAGAAACAAATCTAGAAGCCAAGGCTCTAGACCTGAAGAATTTTAACTGAAAGCAAAATCAATCCAGATGGGAAACTAGACACAAAGCAAGGCTGTCATGGGAGCCACCATCAAAGGAAAGAGGGAGAAAAGAGATAATAAGGATTAATTCAGGAATGACCCACTGCTTCTGGTTTACATTAAGTTTCTACTGTTGCAGGTGGGGGTTTCTGCATGGTAAAGGTGATGGTGAGAAATAATCAACATTTAATAACTTTCAAATTCAGTCTCAGACCTTAGGGTTAAGTATCAAGTCTATTTTTACTAAAATGATAAATATTCAGTAACTGATCCATCTCATTCAAAAACTTAGCTGCTTTCTTTCTTCCTACACCAATGTGGCCATATCTGCATACTCTTCTCTGATCTTGAGGTTTAATTCTGGTACTTTCTCCATTGTCTGAAGGAATCCAGTGGCCTGCTCATTAATAATCATTTGGTATAGTTATTATCATAGACAAAGATCTCTGATGCTCCTTTTTTCCCTGATGCTTTTTTACAGGACTTCCAAGTATTGCCAAAGATGTATTTGCTCACTTTGCTGTACCTCCCTGATGCAACAGGAAACATTAATGATAGCCTGGAATACGTTAACTAAAGTGTATTCACAGGAATACCCTCGTAAACCAAATTACTTTTATCAGGGTCTGTGGGAAGATCAGATCTCCAAGTTAACGTCCTGCCTCAGTGGATTACTTCTAGTATATTAGTAGATATATTTCTAGGCTGATTATTTCCCCTGCTGTTTTGCTTCTATAGCTGTGTTGTCTCCTCAAACAGCTCCCTCATTAAAAAAAAAAAAAAAGCAAATGCTCAAAGTTCTGAACCCAGATGAAGTTCTGGAAGCTTGACTAGATAATCTGACTGGCTTGAATTCTCCAACCACAGAGGATAAAGCCAAGGGAAATGCATAATACACTGCATGAAAGTGGAAATGTAAGGCAAGCACATAATCCAAATAACCACTCAATGAAATAACTGGGAAAAGGGTAATTATTCAAGTGGGCAAGTAGTTTTAGAATGTAGGCTTGGAGTATTGGACCTCAATGTTTTTTCTGAATCCTGAAGAATGAGGCCTGAGTTCTCATTTATGATTTGAAAGAACGCTGTGACAGGCATCAAGTAAATTTGAGAAAATGTGACTGATTAGGCACCTATATGGTTAAAAACACCAAAACAGAAAATTTTGGTGCTAGAGAAACTCTAGCCAAGATTCTTCATACAATATATCTTGCCAGATATAGTTGTATCACATGTAAAAATTGGAGAGCATTTTTTTTACAGAGGATTTCTAAATGTTTTATACAGGCTATGAGGAAAACAATAAATAGTGTTCATCTTTTTAAGTGAGGTTTTAAATTACTCAAATGTTAAAGACAGTGATAAAGAAATAATTTGGAGTCTTCTATAAAATCACCCTCTCCTATCACTGAATTTGTTGTTCTATATATTAAAAACCAACATGCAGATATAAGACCATTAACAAAACACACACATGCACACAGGCACACACAGACACATACATTTTGGGAGAATATTTTGGGAGAACTGAAAGATAGGCACCACAGCTCTTCATTTGTGGAGCTGAAAACAGCAACATCATCGATGACATTGAAAAACAACAACAGCAGCAGCAATAATTAATGATGAATTCCTAAAGGAAGCAAATTTTATATTCTTAGATTACTATATAATTCTAGAATCTGTCCCCACGCCCAGTGTGTTCTCTACACCCTGTCAGGCTGCAGCTCTGCAGTACAGTAGACAGTTTTCAGCTTTCACAGGATTCATTCCATCCGCTCCTTTCCTAACAGTTCTCTGAACGTCCCTGCCATGTGGCACAGACTGCCACTGTATTCCTACCCTTGGAAACCACTCAGGTGTGTGAACTAAAAAACTTCCTTGATTGCATAACTACCTTATTGGGCTTTCTATCTGACCCAGGCAGCCTGCACTTAAACACAGTGACAAGGATCTGACTAATCGAAGTTCCCATGTGGGTTTTTGTTTTGCTTTGTTTTATTCTTAATATAACTCTAAAGAATAAAATCTGCTGTCTTTTAATAAACCAGATCCGACTCATGTTTCTAACCCCCACAGACTGATACTACTGCTGCTTTGCCATCTGTAGAATGCAGGCAAAAGCCCACTTCCTCTTAATTCAATGCAGTTAAAATCATTACAAAGTGTAGAAGCAAACTTCATTAACTCAGATTTTTACCTACTCATGAAATCACCAGTTATTTTTCTTCTTTTTACTCAACTGTGCTTTAAAACTCCAGATCAAATAGTTCCATACATTTGGTCAGATACTAGTTACCAATTGCACGTAGACTGCCTCATTGAAAAATGGGTTTGATGCTGCCTGTGAACAGTGACGTGTGGAGCAAGGTGCTGTCCAGATTGATTTTCCTGAAGGGCTTATAGAATTTTACCTGCAATGATAACTCTTGTATTCAGCAAGAAGCCTTAGGAAAATGATTATATTTTTTGAATAAACAAATAATATATACTGCAGTTAAGAAAAGTCACAGCACATATGCTCAAAATTTGTAGTCATAAAATCCAACTGAAAAAGTACTGTTTATCAAGAGGTATTTACATAGTACTGAGCCTTCTGTATTTTGCCTTTGTTATGGGACACAAAAGAAATGTAAAACCTATTTCCTGGTTTTAGACTCTTTTACAATGAATGCTGGAGTAACATGGACAACATTCATTCAAGAAAAATCTTTGCCTAAGGAATGCTGCTTATCTGGACTGACCATCTTAGAAACCAGCATTTTACCAACGGTTTTCATTCGGGATCCTCAGCTCAGATAATTCATCTATAATACTACCAGATGAGTTTTGCGTTTTTGGTTGTTTTTATTATTTTTAAAGCAGCTTTATTTACACACTACATAATTCACTTCTTTTAGATGTACTGTTTAATGATTTGTAGTGAATTTACAGAGTTGTGCAACCATCACCACCATCTACTTTTTGAACATTTCCATGACTCCAAAAAGAAACCTTGTGCCCATCTGCAGTCACACCCATTCTCACCCTCAGCCCAAGACAACCACTAATTTGTCTTCTATCTCTGTAGATGTGCTCCTTCTAGGCAATTTATATAAATGGAATCATACAATTTGTGACATTTTACCTCTGGCTCTTGATGGGTTCTTTAATAGTGACTTTTAAATGATAGCAAAAGTGTTAATTGAGAATGACTCACCAATCCTTCCAATCCTGAGTGCCAGCCTATTGAAAAATATACAAAAAGAACTAAATGAAGATAAAAGCACATTATTAGTGAAAAGTTTTATTTTGGACATTGGAATAGAATCAGTACTCCTTTTATCAGTGTTACACTATGAGCTCTTTACCCTCCCCCACACCCACCATAGGAATGGGAGGTAGAACCTTTGGAGCTTCAACGTTGAACTAACAAAACCTTGGCTCTTTCATACAGCCCACTTTTCCAGAAGATTCCAAGTGGCAAAGAGGGTGCATGACAGCACCAGTATGCCTCACACAAAATTTAGAATGCATAAACAATCATCTAGGCTATGCAGGTTAGCCCATTACAAAATCATTTTTCAAAACCCATATATAGTCTAATCCAGACACATATTTCTGATACAGGACAAAGCCAGGGTATAGACTGACAAAGAAAGCATTAAAGAAAGAGAAAACCTTTATTTCAGCCACAAGTTTGTTATCTACAATCTGGAAATGTGACCATATTTGGGAAATTTTTCATGACATTGTTCCCTATATTCAGGGTAGAAATCCATCTATGTATTGATGGATTCTGTAGCATTTGACCCTCTCCTATCTCTTTGAACTGTCTAGACATTTGTAATGGTGGTACCCCCGGTCTCCAGGACTTTTTTAAGGCTTCTTTCTTGCATCATTGTCTCCCCACACATGAGAAACATCATTTCCATATACACCTTGCATTTCCAGCCCTATAAGTTAACCCGAAACTCCATCTAAAAGCAAGCACTCCACAATAACAGATTTTTTTAAAAAAAGCTAAATTCTTAAATTCTATAATTGCTGTATCTTCTACCTCTATCCCCATTAAGATCATCAATTATTTTTAGATTTTCAGTACAATATATATTGGCTATTACCATAGAGCTTCCCTCATAAGGGCACTGAGGAGTATCTAAGCAGGTACTCTCACCTTAATTCCCACACATTTCTTTGGTTTAGTTTGATGTTGGCACTCAAAGAGCCTATGCTTTCAGAGACCAATGAGAAATTTGCTGTATTTTTTCTCCTGGAAACTTTTCTCTTCCTTACCAGTTAATTATTTAAAGATCGCAGAACATTACTTCACTGCTCTTTTGTCATTCCAAAGTCTAACTTTGGTGTCAGTAGTTACCTTCACCTTGGCTTACAAACAGGTTGCAAGAAGAAGAACAGAAACACAAACTAGAAGACTAGATACCAAAGCAAAGCTTGCTCATTATTTGTCTCTAGCTTTCATGGCCAGGGCTGGCTGTAGCAAGTCCTTGGAGAAATAAAGCCAGTATTCTACACAAAGCTTCCTAATAGAGATTTCTAAGGTGAGAAAAGAAATCTCTCTCTGCTTCAAACCAGATCTCTTCTATTCAAATTTCTGAACAAAGCTTTCTTAACCGTTGAAATGAGTTTTCCTGCTAAAAAAAACCCTTGAACTGAGGTCATACTAAAAGCTGTACCCCTGCAGCCCAAGAGCCGAAACTTGAAAACCAGCAGGTGCCTGTAAATCCAGTTTCTGACCAGTGAGCACGAACCACTATAGCCAAATGAAGTCTACCCATCTTGCTATGGGATGATTTGTTGTTCCTCAAATGTTAATCCTTATTATTTTTCTAAAAGATAACCACCTAGTGAACAATGTCTCAAAATGGGAGGCAGTAATAATTCCTGTAGTATCTTCCACCAAGTCCAGCCAATTGCAAAACCACAGAAGTGTTCCAGAGGTTACGGTAAGCTTACAATGTCAACTTTAGGCCCAAGTAGAGAACATGGAGCAGAGTGAGCTGAAAGCTCCTTGGGTCTTGTAGCTTGAAGCCCAGTTCTCTCCCTTATTTTATGGAGAGTGGAAACATTATAAGCCCTCAATTAGTCTGGGAGACAGTAAACAGTACTGAGAGAGAGAGGGGAAAAAAGTACATTTGCGAGGATCATACACAGAAGTCATAATTTTTTAACACAGATAAGGAACTTGAGTAAGCAACTACCTCTAGGGAGAGGAGCAAGTAAGAAAACAGAAAATGACAGATTCTGCCTTCCTATATTTTCTCAATAGCCTGGAAGATTGGTGGCAATTTTCTTGTTTATGGGCTAATGTGAAAATATGAGAAGAGAAAAAAACGGGATATTTACCAGAGTCTAGACCCACTCTGTAGAATGTTAACTTCAAGTCAATCACCTTACTTAATGAAAAATGAACTGTAAGAAGTGAACCATGGCAATTATGAGTATGGGCTCTTGAGCTGCACTGTTCAAAGCCTACCTTTGTCACCTACCAACTGAACAGCCACAGTCAAACTATTTAAAACTCAATTGTTTTCTGTAAAAAAGGGATGCTAGTGGCTACTTTATAGGGACTTAGTCACATAGCACACGTGAAATACTTAGAAATATGGTTAAAATGTTAGCTGCTGCTACCACTTACTACTACTACTACTACTACTACTACTACTACTACTACTACTACTATAATATGACAGGTATAAAACTATATAATATGATAATCAATCCTTTATCATTAAAGAACTGGCATAGCTCTCTGCAGTATCTCTTGTCCATAATAATTATGCCCCTTTTATCATCAGCTATTGCTGATCAGTTCTTATTTTTATTTATGAATGATTCTCAGCCTTTACATCTCTATTTGGCCCATGTCATTTTTGTTTTTAAATGATGGAAATTATTTTTTTATTTAAAGATTTTATTTATTTATTTATTTGAGAGAGAGAGAGAGAGCGAGAGAGCACGAGCCAGGGAGAGGGGCAGAGGGAGAGGAAGAAGCAGACTCCCTGCTGAGAGGTAGCCCCACATGGAGCTCAATCCCAGGACCCTGAGATCATGACCTGAGCAGAAAGCAGATGCTTAACCAGCTGAGCCACCCAGGAGCCCCCATTTGGCCCATATAATTGCACAGAATACTTGCTTCTTCCAAATGCTCTACAAAAGCTTTTCTGAGATACCCCAGAAATAGATTTATAGCTCTATTTCTTGGAAAGTTTCTATATTTCTACCATGCTATGATGTCAAGAGGAGTTTTTATAGCCATGATCCTTTTGTCAGGAAAAATGACTTCCAGATTAATACCCTTGAGAAAAGGATTCCCAGTTGGGTAGAGTCATGGTTTCCATGATTCTTCCTCGCATGTTACTATTAAAAATAGCTTCTCTAGCAACACAGGTTTTTGTAATTAACTATTTCATGCCTGCTATATAAGCCAGTAGTTTTCAAACACTATCTATGGGTCAGCTACAGTAGAATAACCTGGGGGATGTTTTCCAAAATTTTAGATTCCTAGTTCTCATTTACAAATATTCAATAGGTCAAGGCTAGAGGGAAGAGGGGAGGTACCTATGCTCTGTATGTTTAAACCACTCTCCCAAGATAACAGCAATATTCATAAGTCATGTAAAAGGGCTAATTTCCTTATTATACTAGAGCTATTACAAAAAATATAGAAAAGACTAACAATATGTAAGAAAAATGGATCAAGAATATGAACAGATGGCACACACATGTGCATATACACAAATGGCCAAAAAATACATGAAGAGATGCTCAACCTCACTCATAATTAAAGAAACTCAAGTATAACAGAAATAAGATGCCAATTTTCACAACCAGGATGGTCCAAGATTAAAGTTGGATATTACCTATATAGGCAAACACATGATGAATCAGTAATTCTCAATTTTCCTTGGTGTGAATGCAAATCAATTCAAAATTTTGAACACAAACTACAACATCTATTAAAATTTTAAATGCATATATCTTTGGAAGCAGCAATTCACCTATGATAATATAACCTCTAAATATATCCAGAAAAGTAGTTATAGATATGTATGTAAAGATATAGATATATTTACATATCCTAGAATGGTCATTGAGCTTTCTTTATAAGAGCAAAACAAAATAAAACAAAACAAAACACAGCTTTTAATTTGTAAGAAATCTTTTCTGGTGAGTTTGATCAGTTGCCAAGTTTAGACATTACTATTATGCTATTTAACCGGACTAAATACTGCATTGTTCTAGTTCACCACATATCTGGTTAACACAGAGCTATCTCACTGGGTTGCTAAAACATTAAATAAGATAATATATGAGAAAGTAACTTTTTGTAATTCTAAGCATTGTGTAAATTATTGTTACTACATTATATATTTGCTAATATTTTAATCACTACTATACTAGCAAAATACTAGGAATAGGAGACATAGAGGCAAATAAGGCAGATTATGTGACCTTGAGATGTTTATACTCTAATAAAACAAATGGGTAAAAAAAAAAAAAAAAGCAGAATACTGTATAAGGAGCACTACAAAAGAGTCATGCAAAAATTACCAGAACAGCATGTTTTGTTACATACAGGGAATATTTAACACAAAGATTGTTAGGAGTTCCTCAGGAATATAAAGGGAAAGAAAGAATGTATGGTAAAGAAAGGGTGCCATTCAATGGATGTATGAAAGCATAAAAGAATATGACTTACTCTAGAAAATGTGAATAATTCTATATAGTTGACACACAGAACATAGTATCAATTTTTCTTAAAATTTTTATTCAATAAAATACATTTAATACTACTGGCCACATTCCAATCTTTTTTGTTAATGCTGGAAATACTTCCATATCCTCTAATTCCATGGTATCATCTTAGGCATGTTGATATAATTGTAACAAAGAAGCAAAAGGGCTGATCTAGCCAGTGGATGGTGGGTAAATCAGCCTTTCATGAAATCACTGAAATCTAGCTTCTGAGAGGCTTTTTATTCTTCATACAAATCTACTAGGGGAAAACCAATGATTATATTCGTTACATGCTTATGCTGACGTTATTATACATGTAGTCATCTGGACACAATGAGCAGTAGAGAATAATTAGTAATAAACAGAGAGAGCATTGTGGGGAAAGACAATGCTAATGGGTGGAATATTTGAGTCTAATTATGTCTGTAAGTAAAAAGTGTTTTCCTTTTTTTTTTTTTTTTGGCCCATTAGAAAACATTTAGACATTGAAAAAATACTTTCAAAATGTAACTCATTTTTCCTTGGAACATTTTGTATTTCCAATTCATAGAAATGATTATTTCCTTCCTTTCCCTGCTCCCTCCTCCCTTTATTTTGGCATTGTCAGTTTAGCTGTTAATGTTTGGTCATGAATATGTGCTTTGTGGCTGGAGTCAACAGGAAAGCTACTTTTTCATTTAATAGTGTTATGTATAAACTTGCAAGTTCACTGAAGAATTTTTAGTTGTGGGTTACTTTGCCAAAACACTTAGTACTTGGGTGACTCCAAGTTTTCCACCTTGGTAAGTAGGATCCAAATCTGTAGGTCATAGCTCATGACTATGCCTTTTGCTATAGTAAAAAAACCATTAGATGGTTCTTGGCCAAACCAAAATATATTTCCAAAATACATTTTCAAATTTATTTACAGAAAATCTTACTAAAATATAGTAGCCCATTGCTAGTTTTCCCCATAAGGCTTGCCCTCTTTCCATACGAAAAGGGTTAAGGAATACAGGCTCTGTAATAGAAATTCTTCACAATGTTTACTTATGTTGACCAACTAGTTGCTACTGCCTTGAAAATGAAGCCACAGCCAGTAGAACTAAGGCTATTTGGCACTGACCTTTGATTCTCTGTGTGTGTGTGTCTGTGTGTGTGTCTGTGTGTCTGTGTGTTTACACACAGACACATGTACATAAAGCATATATATGTATATTTTATTTATTCCCTTTGTATTCTAAAAATGGTTTTACATTGTTTTCCTTTGTGAGCTGCTTTCCTGTATTTTAAGAACAAGAAAATGAAATGAAGTTTAGTAAAGGCTTTCCAGAAAGTTTTAATAAAAAGAATTCTATTTTAAATATATGAACTCCTCTCTTCTCTCTTTCATCACACTCTTCATTCACAAAACTCATATGATTCTATATTAGAATTTTTCCATTTTATATGAGCATACATTTGAACCAACCCTCTTTTAGGAAATGAAAGATTTGCACTAATATAGAAGATGCAAATGGCAATCATTCAGATTTTTTTTTCCAATTTTCTTAAACTTCATGCTTTGTTTTGATGTAGAGAATCCTGCATTAGTAAAATCAGATCGATTTCTCTTATTTTAAAATATCAACTAGAAAGTTTAAAACAAAAAGATAACTGAAAAATAAAATAGAAGTTCAAAACAGAGAAAAACAGCATTACCATTGAGACTTAACCATCCAAACTACAAGATATTTACATTTTAGAAGGTGGGGTATAGGCTGCTTGGAACTAAATTCCGCTTCTCTATAAACATTAAAATTCTATACCCGTCCTCTATGCCAATTTTCTACTTGAACCCTGCCTCCTTTCGTATTATTTAAATTTTTTAGTATATCTTTTTAATTTACTTCTTAGTTTTTTGTTTGTTTGGGAAAATTATTTGAAATATATCACCAAATGGGGTTTATAATTAGCACAGGGTGAAATGGGATGAGAAGATAGGGAAGCTCTAGAAATATAATTTCCAGGAACAGAATGAGGTCACAGAGATAGAACTCATTCTCATGAAATAAATCAATAAGATAAAAGAAGCAAAAAATCACTGGTAGTTTTTAACTCAAATGATCCCAACCTAGCAACCCTAATATTTGAGGTAAAGCCTGGGATGAAAATGATGGAGCTGCGGCACCCCTCCTCCCCCCAACAAAGGACAATATATGAAATGAGGAATCCAGCTCATCTTTTTACCTTGAAATAATTAGGAATCAGTACAAGGAAAGGGACTTTCAGTTCCTTAGGGTATACCATAGAACACAGAGAGATGAACAAAGTCCCAGAACAGATGTCAAGCAGCCTTGATTAATTTACTAGCACTGTGAGAAACCTTATGGGGAATTTAAGAAACACTTAAGAGGAAAAACCAATGGATCTTGAAAATGCACTTGATTCTGAAATTACATAAATGAGGACTAAAGTTAGTGAAAGTAATGTAGTCCTATCATTTTATAAAGCTTGGCAAAAACATCGGGGCTTAGGCAATATATACAGGATGATGTATTAGTCAGCTAGACTGATACACTGATGATGATTCAAGGCTAGACTTCTGTATTCAGAGATTGAATGATATCTTTGATTTTTTCTTTTTCCTCACCAGGAGTAATTTATTTCTTCCTCCCCCAGACAGCCTGAGTAAGTAGTGCATTGATTGTAGAGCAGATTGAAGGTATCAGAGACTCAGACTCCCTTCCATTTTTGTTTCTCTGCTACTCCTAGGTTGCTCCAAATTGAATATGGCTTATTATCAAACTCACATTTCATCCTGTAAAAGGGAGAGAAAGAGAAGAGGAGGGAGGCAAGTTCCCTTCCCTTTTAAGAGATAATCTAGAAGTTGCATCAGTAACTTCTGCTTCATTTCATTGTCCAGACTACAACTAATCATAGGACCAGAACTAATTGTAAGAGAAGCTTGTAAAAATAGTCTTTAGATGGTTAACCATGTAACCAGTGAAGCGTCAATTATTAAAGAGTAAAGTGTTAATAAATGTTGTGCAGACTCTGTTCATGTCCAAAAATATTGCCTTTAGTATCTAATGGGTGCCAGGCTACCAGGTATCTGCAAAGCACACATTTAATTTTCACAACTCTGCAAAGCACACATTCAATTGTTGAAGGAGTTAAATGACTCTCCCAAATTCATGTAGAAGTTATATGATCAAATTTAGATTTATCTAAATCTAAGTAAAATTTGTGCTTTTTCTGGCATGACACCCTATCCCTGACATAAATGTGGGGATGATAATCTCCTTGTAAGTTTCATTGTGCATGATTCGTTTCTAGTTTGTTGTGATAGTTAAGAATTAAAGGGGTAATAAGGAGATGTGATTATTTCACCTGGGGTAAAAAAAATACAACTCCTCTATTTTTTATACTATTTCAAAGCCTATGGTAAGGTGCTTAAGATGCAAGGACAATGCATTTCAGTTCCTTTTTACACTTTAGAGAACCTAGCATTATATAAACACCAATCAGGCAATTGACATACACTCTTCACAATCACATGAACCAAAAACCTCTGATGACTGTTATTTTTCTCTCTGTTCACGATGCCAGCATGCAGAAGGATATGAAGTTGACAGTGAGCTCTTTGAGGGAATTTGCACCTAATTTACTTCTGCAATTCCAGTGATTAATACACCTGGCCCTTACTAAGAACTTAGTTTTTTCCTTAAATTGCATTGAATATCAGAGTTTAAGAAAATAGGGGAAGAATGTTTTTGCTTATTCAAATTATTGTGAAAATTACCTTTAGTGGGTATTTTTCTGACAACCATGCAAATACATATTACATTTAAAAAAACTGAAATGTTTTTAATTTTAAGGTTTGCCAAATCTTAACATTCAGAAGAATGAAATTGGACCACTTTCCTACACCATATACAAAAATAAATTCAAAATGGATGAAAGACCTAAATGTGAGATAGGAAATCACTGAAATCCTAGAGAAGAACACAGGCAGCAACCTCTTTGACCTCGGCTATAGCAACTTCTTACTAAACCATCACCAGAGGCAAGGGAAACAAAAGCAAAAATGAACTATGGGGACTTCAACAAGATAAAAAGCTTCTGCACAGCAAAGGAAACAATCAACAAAACTAAAAGGCAGCCTACAGAATGCGAGAAGGTATTTACAAATGACATATCTGATAATGGGTTAGTATCCAAAATCTATAAAGAACTTATCAAACTCAACATCCAAAAAATGAATAATCCAGTCAAGAAATGGGCAGAAGACATGAACAGACATTTTTCCAAAGAAGACATTCAGATGGCTAATAGACACATGAAAAGATGCTCAACATCAGTGATCATCAGGGAAATACAAATCAAAACCAGGATGAGATACTACTTCACACCTCAGAATGGCTACAGTTAACAGGTCAGGAAACCATAAATGCTGTCAAGGATGCGGAGAAAGGGGAACCCTCTTGCACTTTTGGTGGGAATGCACGCTGGCGCAGCCACCCTGGAAAACAGTATGGAGATTCCGCAAAAAGTTAAAAATGGAACTACCCTACAACCCAGCAACTGCACTACTAGGTATTTACCCAAAGAATACAAAAATGCAGATTCGAAGGGGTACATGCACCCCAATGTTGACAGCATCATACCAACAATAGCCAAATTATGGAAAGAACCCAAGTGTCCATTGAGAGATGAATGGATAAAGAAGATGTGTATATATACACAATGGAATATTACTTGGCCATCAAAAAGAATGAAATCTTGCCATTCGCAAAGACATGGATGGAGCTAGAGAGTATTATGCTAGGCGAAATAAGTCAGTCAGAGAAAGACAAGACAAATACCATATGGTTTCACTCATATGTGGAATTTAAGAAACAAAACAGATGAACGGATGGGGAGGGGGAAGAGAGAGGGAAACAAACCATAAGAGACTCTTAAAGACAGAGAACAAACTGAGGGTTTAGGGAGGGAGGCGGCTGGGGGACGGGCTAGATGGGTAGAGGGCACTTGTGATGAGCACAACATAATTTTTTAAATAAAAATTCTGAGAAAAAATAAATAAGTTTGCTGAATCTTTGGTAGAGTTCATTCCATTCAATAAATATTTTATAATTGTTTTTAATTTCAAGTATTTCAACTGTTTTATTTTCTTTTGGTTTTGAAAAAAAATTAATTTCTGTTCAATATATTTTTGATTATAGGAAGATATGCATTTGTTTTCCCTGACAACTATATGGTAATGATATTATTTTTCCCCGTCTCTCCATTTTGCTGATGATTTTTCAAAACTGTAATATCTTCTTATCAAACGAGGACTAAGGCTTGAGAAAGAGTCAAATTCAAATACATAATTCTTATTTAATTTTTCATGAAGCATTAAAAAAACGGCACCATAAAGTAGACATAGTGGGTGGGGAAAATCTACAATGTTTTTCTGTATAGTTACATATTATTCATCCTACGTATTTTGCTTAGAATCTATTTAACTCTTCTTCCACATCTTGTTATTCATTCATTATATTAAAAAGAAGAGAAATGCCACTAAGCATGTGTCCAAACCCAAAGAATGTATAACACCAAGAGTAAACTGTAAAATAAAATATAGACTTTGAGCCATTATGATGGGTCAATATAGGTTTATCAATTCTAGCAAATGTACCACTCTGAAGAAGGATATTGATAATGGGGGAGGCTATGCATGTGTGGAGGAAGGGGGGGTATGGGAAATCTGTACCTTCTCTTCAATTTTGCTGTGAACCTAAAGCTGCTCTAAAAAAAAAAAAAGTCAAATTAAGAAAAAAAAAAAGAGGCAGAGAAAGAGAGAGAAATCCAAAGTGACAGCTATGTGTCTTGAGCTCTATGTTCAGCTCTGCTGCTAATTTTAAGGATATTGTTTGTAAGTCACATAAACTTCAGATCTCTGTTTCCTTATCTGTAAAATTAGTATTGTGTTAGTGTATTGATGTGTAACAAATTTTTACACACATTTATTATCTCATAATTTCCATAGGTCAAAAATCTCATCACAGCTTAGCTAGGTCTTGTGTACAGAATCTCACCAGGCTAAAATGAAGGTGCTAGCTGGGCTGTGTTCTTAACTAGGGAAGAATCTGGTTACAAGTTTATTCAGGTTGGTAGTAAAATTCATTTCCTTGT
This sequence comes from Ursus americanus, assembly GCF_024610735.1. NCBI lineage: Eukaryota > Metazoa > Chordata > Mammalia > Carnivora > Ursidae > Ursus > Ursus americanus. The sequence goes on from NC_142143.1 coordinate 28,592,740, forward strand.
GCCTAGGTGGCTGAGGGACCGAACTTTATATTGGCCATTGACTGGAGGCTGTTCAGAGGTTGCCCACAGTTCCTCACCATGTAGACATCTCCATACTCAGCTCACAACATGGGTAGTGGCTTCTTCAAGGAAAACAGGAAACTCTCTCTCTCTCTGGTCTACTAAGATGGAGTCTTATATAACTAAAAGTAATCATGGGCGTGACATTCCATCACTTTCTCATACTCTACTGCTTAGAAATAAGTCATAATTTGCACCTCTTTCAATGCGAGACTATAAAGCGTTTTGGTCATTAGGAGTCAAGAGATGATATCTCTGTCACAAGGGTATTGAACCAGACACTCTTTTCCAGCTGTATCATTTTATGATTATTTAGGAAATGAGAATCGTCCAATTCTTATTTTTAAGTTGCAATCTCTAAGCTCTCACGGTTCAGAAAGGTTTCCAACTTCCTTACAGTTTTACATCCGATACAGCCATGGTACTCACCATTTTTCATGGGGCCAAAATGTAAGCAAGGGACTTGTAAAGAGAGAGCCAAGGACCCTAGAAGGAAAAGACAAAGCCAAGCCAAAGTATTCTGAGAAATGTCTAGGCTTGATTATAAGATAAATCAAATGGGAGACCATGAGCACAAATTAGGAGAGAGATCACAGACAAGAGTGAAGCTAAGTAAAGAGCCAAATCAAAATGGGTGAGCCTGGGAGGGGGCAAAGTGTGTTCTGAGGTGAGTTCCATGAAATCAATTCATTTTTATTATTAGTCTAAATTAAGTACCAGGTGCAGAGCTTATATAGCTTGAAGTGATGATTCTCAACTTTGGCTGCATATCACAATTACCTGAGGAGTTTATAAATATCCAAATGTCCATGCCACATTCCATTAAGTCAGAATCTCTGAGGAAGGACCCAGGTCTCAATCTAGTCTGAACCTGCATTTTAACAAGATTCTCACATGATTCCTACATGATTGGCCCAGTTGAAGACCTCTAAGACAAAGATAACAGTACCTAATATCTCTTGGTACAGGATTGTTTCTCCATAAACATAAAATCTAATAGAATTTTCCAGCCCACCTTTTGACAATTTGAGTAAATAATGAATAAAACAAAATGGGGGTAGTAGAAAATGTACTACTAGAGAGATAAAATAATAGGAGGCTCTTTTTTTTTTTTTTTAACTAATAGTGAAAGGGTTGCACTAATTTGTTTAGACCTTCGAAGATAAACATTTGACTTTCTTGTGCCAACTCTGATTGATTGGTAGTGGCTGCCTGGAGACCTGTATTGAGAAATAATGTCCCAAGATTGCTTTGATTGAGAAGAGCATCCTGATAGATTAACTGCGTCTCAGGGAATGACAGCTGTTGTACCACATATTTGCCAAAATTGCTCTGGATTTTCTTATCCAATAGTAACTCTCATGACAGAGCCCACCTATTTTAAAGACACCTGACTGAGATTAAGGATTTATGGCCCTGCAACATTTCCATATTTATTAACTCATTCATCCTTTCATAGATTCATTCATTTATTGCTTTAATAAAAAGTTATCAAATACCAGTTTTATGTCCCGGACACTCACTGTGCTGGGAGTCAGATTCTTATGAGATTAGAGAGACTTCACCTTTTACCATAAACATGCCATAGCTCCTTGAAATTCCATGAGAAAAGCAGCCTCACATCACCATCAATCATGCTCAACCCTGATGAGGGAACTGGTTTCACTGGAAGGTCTTGATTACTTTGCATGTCAGAGAGATGCTTAGCAGGAACCAAAGGCATGATGTTTCAATTCAAACAGCTTCTTGCTGAATTTTAAAGAATTGCACAATTCGAGTAGCTTTATTGCGACCTTCAGAAAAATCTTTACATGAAAATTCTGTTTAAGCACAGGCTAGAAATAGTTAATCCATAAGAAAAATACAACTTATTAACCTGTTCTTTAACAAATCTTATAGGGAAAATTTAAAAAGGACTATGATTTCATCTTTTTAACACTAAGAAAGTAAAATGTCTGTAGGTGGCTATCTTTGAAGCCCCAAGTGAGGGTGATTTTCCACTTATATTCCTTTCTGTAATAAAGAGCTGCTGGAAGCTCTATAGAAATGTTGTTTTTTAGTGACTGTGCCAATATACCTGGGCTTTCTTTCAAGCAGTGAGTGATTCCTTTGAATTATGTTTCAGCCAAAAATAGGGTTACTCATAAATTGCATGAATACCTTCCAGCTCATAATTGCCAGGTTCCAGTCTTGGATTTTAGTCATTAAGCCTAAACTCTCATTTTTTCTAAATCTCAAATTGATATAGCCTTCTTCTTCTCATTCTTCCTCTCCAGCAACAACCACCCCCTCCTCCCTTTCCCATTCCTGGATACCACACACACAGAGGAATTGCACTATCCAGCACAGTGGGTTATACACAAAGATTGTCTCATGATGATGAACCATTGCTGAACATAAGGCTTCGATTTGAATGAAATGCTTTCTCACCACATTAAAAAAATCCATTAGCAGTTACTGATAAGCTCAGGATTATTTCAGTAGAAAAATCAGTTTAGGTTCAAGATAAATACATGGAAACTGACAAGCAATTAAGCAGGAAATTTTTTTTGGTGCTACTTGTCAGATATTTGAGGAAGATATTTTAGGAAAAGTGCTTTTGGTAAACAGAAAAATTACACTGGCATTTTCTTCTGCTTTTCTACTTCTGAGCTCTTTTTTTTTTTTTCTGAAACATACAAACAATGCAGCCATTAAATATTGGAAATTAAAAGAAATTAGAAGAAATTACACATATTCAGTAAATAATTTGTATGAAGATGAACAAAGTAACTTTTAACTTCTAAAAATAAAAAAGACTGAGCTCATCTGGAACAAGTAAAATTCTATCAGTGATAGCTGATTTCCACAGTGAAAAGTTGCGTTGCAACTTTTCATTTTAGGCAAAACAAAGAGTTCAATCAACATTCAGTACGTTTCTGTTATCATATACAAGATGAGTGATGTTCATTTATGGTGAAAATGGCTACATGCTTGGTTCATTATGGAATATCCACCACCATAAATGTCTGTGTCACCCAGCCTTAATTCCACATGGGTTCTAATACCATAAGAACTTCACTGGGAGATGTTGTAGCATGCAGAATATCATGAGAATACCAGATAATTAGATGGAGGTAAAAGCTAACAGGGATGTCATCAACTTTCCAGTTTTCTCCAAAGCTCATTCGGAGTTATATATACCATTTGTTACATGTATAATAGGAAAAAAAAACAAATTTAGAAAAAAGAATATTAAGATAGTACAGATTAATCTTATAGTTATATCATTGATCTATAAGAAATGAACGACTCTCTTTAAAACCTCTATAGTGTCAAGCCAATTGAAAGTGAAAAAAACCCTAGAGGTATGTTTTCTCCAGACATTTGACCTTCTATATGTTCAGCTGTAATTAAGTGTCAAAGTGTTTGTTATGTTTGTAACATTTAGGATGAAAATTTTATTTCCTTCTTCTTAGTCATGCTGAGATGGTACAACATCTACATCTATATCCCACTGCTCAAGTTCAGCAGGGAGCTATTCAAGAGCTAATGCATGCTATTTATTACTATAATGTGAAACCCCTAGCTTCAGAAAGAACCCATGGATACAGTACTTTTTGTCTCCTGCCTAAAAGTTTAGGCTAAGGGAATTCTTTTTTCTCCCTAAACCAGTCCCCTTATCTTGGCTTTCCAGCTCCTCATAGATGTTAAGAGAAGCACAGAAAGAAGGGAACTCCAATGGGAGGAAAAAATCAAGGAAAAGAAAAACCATTTCCTAAAAACCTAAATGATCCACATGTTGGTCTTTCCAGGACCAGCAAAGTACACAATAAGCTGTCTTACACTCTAACTGTAGAGGGGTAAGAGACAGAGAGAAAAAGAGTGAATCTCTTTCTTTCTCTCTTAAGGAAAAATACAAAAATAGAATAATGCCAAAGTAGCAAATTCTAAGGAGGAATAAGAACGGTAGTCCAAGCAACTTTACTGCTTCACAGTGTGCTTGATCTTGCCCCTCACTGACCCATAGCAAAACTGCTTTCTTAGCTTGATTCTCCACAGAAGTTGGAATATGTCATTAACATCCACAAATAAGGTATGTGCACTTAAACTCCAGAAAAATGATTAGGACATACAGGCTAAGAAGGAGACTCTTTTTTGTTTTTTTAGACTGTGGCTGCTGTAGACAAATCAGCACAAGTGGTCACAAAATTTAACAATAAAATGGCTAACACAGCACAACCAATATGTGACTTGTCTTCCTTACAGGCTGATCTCAATGAATTTGAATCCAGACCTGGATGACTTAGGAAGCCTATACCAAACCCAGGTCAGAGTTCTAAAGATCCTGGAAAATTCAAAAGACTGTGGGGTCTTGATCAGGTTAGTTAGGCCACATCCCACTTGTACCAAATAGTCCCCCAAAGCTCAGGACCTTTCCAAAGTAATTTGGCAGAAATTCTGATTAAAGCAGAACTTTTAATAGCATGCTAGAACGATTATTTCAAATGAGGTTTTTATTGAATATTAGAAGAGGCAGAGAATAATTTTTACTTTAATGCAATGTTTGACTCCAATTCTTTTCAGTGACTTCTGTTTCATTTCATCTGGCTCCTGTATATCAAAATGGCCAAATACTAATTTAAGCAGCATCAACTTTTTTCTTATTAATGAGAAGGTAAGAGGATGTGCCAAAGCAATTACCACACTAACCAGGCTTTTAAATTCTGATTTTAAAATAATGAATTTGGCATGACATGCTCACTACTTCAGGTAACTATAGCTTCAAAAACTCCATTTAATAATCTTGACAGATTTTTAACTCTCCCCATTGATACATGCTGGAAGGCTGGTTTGTGCAAGCATACCCTGAATGTCCCTGTTAATCAATATCTTGAGAATGTAGAGATCCTGTCCTCCCTTTATATTCCCATCAAGCAGAATATGTAGAAGAATGTGTTGTTCAGCATTCAAGGACAAGGGCTACAGGAGTGGCCAATCAATACCATCTCCCCTGTAAGGAAGACTGTGAAGATGGCAGGCCTTGATCTCCTTGGAATGCTGGCCCAGCAAGGAGGGAGAGACTACAGATAGTTGCCAGTCTAAGCTGCTATATTGTAAAAGCTCGCTGCATGTAGATTCCACCAGTAGATGCTTTGTCCAGACTGCTACTCCTGGACTCACTGTACATACCCTTCCCCAATAAACCTGTCTTCTTTGGTTTCACTAGACCATTGCCCACCCTTGGCTTAGAGTCTGTCAAAATGTGACTACACACCATCTATCTTAGTTATCCAGTAAAAATGGGTAAAGATGCTATTAAATAAAGATTTAGAACCACTAACCCAACACAGGACATCATTTATGCATTTGAAGATTAAGGAGAAAGATTAGGATTTCAAGAAAACTAGATTGGGGCGCCTGGGTAGTGCAGTCATTAGGCGTCTGCCTTCGGCTTAGGGCGTGATCCCGGCGTTCTGGGATCGAGTCCCACATCGGGCTCCTCCGCTGGGAGCCTGCTTCTTCCTCTCCCACTCCCCCTGCTTGTGTTCCCTCTCTGGCTAGCTGTCTATCTCTGTCAAATAAATAAATAAAAAATCTTTAAAGAAAAAAAAAAAGAAAAGAAAACTAGATAATCTAGAAGAACAGATGTCAAATTGTGGAACAGGACAGTTTTGAAGATATTTCATTGATTATGAAATCTGATAAGACAGAAAATTTAAAACATATAAAGTATACAAATTCTAAATGTTTTCTTGACACAACTGAACTAAAATATGTTCTCATTTAACAGAGTATTTTATATTAACTGTTCAGTGTAAGATACAGCTGTAAATAAAAACGATGGCCAAATATTATTCGATGTACCATATATAGATTTTCATTCAAAGTTCTGCTTTGATGAGCATTTATTAAACATCCATTGCACTATATGCAGCTTTAGATGAAACAAGCCAAAACAGAAACCAAGTTTTTTTGTGTGCTAAAACTTTTACTTAAAAAAAAAAAACAAAACACACAGCTTTTTATGTGAACCATCACTGTTTTACTCTGATTCTCTTAGTATTAAAGGCGTGCTAGTTTTCTACTGCTGCTGTAACAAATTACCACAATCTAGTGGGTTAAAGCAAAACAAATGTACTATCTAACAATCCTATAGGTCAGATATCCAACATGGGTCTCACGGAGCTAAAATGAAGGTTTCAGGATGGTTGTATTTCTTTTTGGAGGCTCTAGGAGAGAATCTATTTCCTTGCATTTGTAGAACTGAGGTCCCTTTTCTTCTTGGTAGCTGTTAGTTAAGGGCAATTTCCAGCTTCTAGAGACTGCCCACATTCTTTTGGCTCACAGCCACTCTCTTTCATCTTCAAAATTGGTTAACAGTGGGTCAAGTCCTTTTCACTTCACATTTCTTGACCTACTCTTCTACCTTTCTTTTCTCTGAAGGCTTCATGTGATTAAGGAAGGCCCATGTAGATAATCTAAAATAATCTCTCCATCCCAAGGTCCTTTACTTAATCACATCTGCAAAGACTCTTTTGTCAAGTAAGAAAATACAATCACAGGTTCAGGTGATTAGGTACCAGATTATGCCTAAAACAAAATGTACTATGAAAATATATACTTTCTCAAACATCCAGAGGCATCCTTACTGGAGAATATGCATTAGTGCCCCCCGAAAGATTTAATTCTTTAAATAGAATTTAATCAACTTCAGTTTTTTGTTTTGTTTTGTTTTGTTTTTAGTCTTGGTAAATATGTTGAGTTTCTGATGAAAAAGAGATTTTGCAAATACAGAACATTTACATTTCCTCCAGTTATGCCCTTTACCCCTCATGGATCCTACTCATCTTCCAATACCTGGCTCAAATATTGTCAATTTACTTTTTAAAAGATTTCTGAAATAATGTAAGTATGAATAAAGGGGGATTTTAAACTGAGGACAATATTATATGAAATTTTTATTTTTAAACTGTGACTAAAATAGACAATTTTCTAGGGAAAGTAATTGATCCAAATATAAAATTAGGATTGCTGTCAAAAACTATTTCCAAAAAAGGCATGGGGACTGCATGATTTAGAGACTGCTTTTTTTTTTCCAATGCTTAAACTTAAGAAAAATGGAAAGCTACCCAATTTCATTCTATGATTTTTCACATATTCATGGATTCCAAATCTGACAAAAATAGCCCCCCTCGTCTTAGTCAATTCAGGCTGCTATAACAAAAATACTGTGGAGCAGGTGGCTTAAACAACATTTATTTCTAAGAGTTCTGGAGGCTGGAGAGTCCAGGATCAAGACACAGGAAGACCCAATGTCTGGTGAGTGCACTTTTCCTGACTGGTTCTTTTCTGTTTGTATCCTCACATGATGGAGAGCTAAATCTCTCTCATGTCTCTTCTTATAAGGGCACTAATCCCATTCATGTTGCCTCCACCATTGTAAATTAATTACCTCCTCAAGGCTCCAGCTCCTAATACAGTTGGATTTGGATTTCAACTCATGATTTTTGTTTTTTGTTTGTTTTAAAGAGAGAGGGCACACATGAGCAGGGGCAGGAAGGGGCAGAGGGAGAGGGAGAGATAGAGAATCTCAAGCAGGTTCCATGCCCAGCATAGAGACTGACTTGGGGCCCCATCCCATGACCCTGAGATCACAACCCTAGCTGAAAGCAAGAGTCAGATGCTTAACTAACTGAGCCACCCAAGCGCCCCTCAACACATGAATTTTGAGAGACATAAATATTCAGTCCATAACATATCACCAAAAGATTAGAGCCAAATCTCACATATATATGCAGACACTAAAATACCAGCACCTCAAATCCATTAACACATTACAAGAATATTACACTGTGCACAAATACAGTAAATATAAAATAAAGAAGTTTCAATATTAGAATAATTATTACCTTAATAAGTTAGAAGGTAAAAGAAATGTTATTCTTTCAATAGATTATTAAACATTTCTTAATTAAATGAACTATTCATTCTTTTAATAAGCTAATATATCTTTCTCAAACCTAAGTGAGCAGTTCCAAAGTGCAATCTACACATCTTCTCTGACAGTCCTGCTGAGATCCAGCCCAGCTGCCCACAGTGTTGACCAACTCCAGAATGTACCCTTGTACTGGCTTTCTCTCTATCCCCATTTCCCTCTCACTAGTCCCCTCCTTTCCCCTGGATCATTACCCCAAATAAACTACGTGCATGCAGCTCTGTTTTCCTGGGGCAGACCCAACTGATACTTCTGGACATCTAAAAATGTCTTTATTTTCCTTCACATTTAAATAATTAGCTTTGTAGAAAATTGCAATTTTTTTCAATAAAATGTTGGAGAACATTCTCCATTGTTTTCTTGTACCCAGTGTTACAATGGGAAATGTGTTGTCAAACTGATTCTTTTTTTTTTTTTTTAAGATTTTATTTATTTATTCGACAGAGAGAGACAGCCAGTGAGAGAGGGAACACAAGCAGGGGGAGTGGGAGAGGAAGAAGCAGGCTCATAGCGGAAGAGCCTGATGTGGGGCTCGATCCCATAATGCTGGGATCACACCCTGAGCCGAAGGCAGACACTTAACCGCTGTGCCACCCAGGCGCCCCGTCAAACTGATTCTTGATTCATTTGTAGATCATCTTCTTCTTATTCCTGGATAATTTTTAATTTTTTTCTTTGTCTTTGATTTTTTAGAATTTAACTTTAATGGATCTATGAGTGAGGTTTACTTACTGATACTGCCTGCCACTTTGATCCATTTCAATCTGAAGTTTCATGTCTTCTGTACTTCTGGGAAACACTTTTCCATCATTTATTCAGATTTTTCATACATGTGATTTTTTTCTTCTCTTTCCTTCTGAGGCTCCACTAAATAGATTCTGACTCTTCTACATCCACTCACCATATTTCAACTTCTGTCTCAACCTTTTCTCTCTTTATGTCTTTATGACTCCTTACTAGAGAATTCCTCAAAATGATATTCAAGTTCTTTAATTTTTTATGTGTATTCTGTTTAACATAGCCACAGAGTTCTTTACTTGAAAAATTATATTTTGCTAATTTATTCTTCTTTTATGCAGTCAGATGGCCAATTTTCCTTAATGTATTGGGACTGGGTTTGCTGCATTGTTTTCAGAAGTCTCTTTTAGTTGCAAGAAAACTGAGAAACCATGCAAAGTGCCTCAAGAAAAGAATAATTTTGTCTTCTCATATCTTTTATGGGTCACAGGGTCTCACTTATCTAGCATATTTGATTTTTCCTGAACACCAGATATTAATTGATCATGTACTATGTGTAAGGCTCTTTACACATTATGAGGATAGGGCAACATATAAGATTATGTTCCTGTTTTCACTCTTCTACTTGTTCATTGTGCCAGGCCCCTCATAATTTGTCTTAATATCTCAATCATTCAGCTCATCAGCTGATACTTCTCCATGTATTTTTATTACAAATTCCAAGAAGAACTATGATCTTCTGATTCATACTGGGTCATAGCATATAAAGTAGTAACCCTTGGGTCTGGTACAATGTCAGATTCAGTAAATCATGGACAAGATCAGTCAGCATGGCTACTGAAGACTTTGTAGATAATACAAACAGGTATTTGTAGTGAAACAAGTCCCTGTGGAAGAGGTTAAATGCAGGAAGGTAGCATAAACATGAATAGTACCTTTACATTATAAAGTAATTTTAAAGTCTACCTTTAAAAGTTCCAAAGACTAAGGACACATCTAAGTATAATATATCTTTTAACAACTGATTAGGGATTTATAACCCATAAGTTCATTAACATCTACTATGAATTCACATATTTTGCTTTAAGCTAGAGGAAAGATCACGTCACAAAACAAAGGCATCATTTTGACGATTTCAGGACAGAGTGATCTGGACCTGGAACCAGAGAAAACCACAATAGTATGCCCAGATGTGCTTCTATGAATCACAGCTGCAGAGCACTTTATTCAAGAAAAAAAGTTACCGGAAGCTGCATTTGCGTTAGATTTTAAATCATGGAGATATGAAGAATCAAGATACCAATAACAGTTTACGCCCATTTGATCAGGGCAGCTACAAAAAGCAAACACTGGTAAACAAATATCAGAAGATAGGGTTTCATACAAAGAGAGAAGTGGTTTACTTCCTAATTGACTTAACAACACAAAATGACCTCCCCTATACTTCCCCAACCACACTACCATCATCAGACAAAGCCCTTCACCAATTTTAAAACCCACATCGAAGAGTGATATGGACAAAAATGCAGGCAACACAGCACCATATTTAGAGTTGTTGCTTGATTTGTTACATGACTTTGGTAGATCTTTTTAAAAAATATATATTTTTATGTTCATGAGTGGTCTTCATAATTTCATTCATTTTTATACTAAACTGTTAAATCAAGAGAGAAACAAGTGTTGACTTAAAAGGTGGAAGACACAATTTCAATGTATGTATTAATTTAATAAACATTTTAAGCACTTTTTATTACAAAAGTCATCTGAGATTTAGAACTCAACCTAGATGCTACAGAAACAAATAAGCAAACCTTTCCTCAAATTCTTTTGAGATATTTCCTCATTTGTCAGCTGTGTAATGTTTCCCTCACCTAAAAGATCTAGTCAATTAAATTTTCTTATGCAAACATTAAGTTAATCCCTTAAGGAAATAGCACTAATCAGTTTTAGGAAATTTTTCTGACCACTTGTTAAGTTTTTCACAGCAAATGCCAATATATTAGGTAGAAGATATAAGCTTAGAATCAGAAAAAACTCATTCACTGCATTCTTATGAGTTACTTAGCTTTGCATTTAGGATGCAAAAGAGTATTGAGATACCTGTAGTTCCCTCTAACTTTTTCAAGGCATCACAACACAACAGCTATACCCAGAACTAATTGTCATCACTATAATTATAAATATAATTTTGATTCCAATATGTTGTTATTGTGAGGCTGGACATCTGGGGCTGCTATCCAGTTTAGGGGCAATGGTAGAGGCAGGAGTGATACAATGCAGATAAAGATGAAAAGAAGAAAGGAAGAAAACAATAGCAAGAACAATGCAGGACATAATCAGAGAAAAGAGAGTGTCGAGTACAGTATCTAAACTCAAGCAAAATGACTAAGGGAGAAACAGAATAATACGACCAGTACCCAATAGACCTGGAACTAAGCAATGACCCAGCAGTCAAAACTGGAACACTGCAGCAGAGTTAAAAAGAGTAGCACATGTGATTCCATGCTGAGCCATAAGATGTTGATGTAAAACTGCTTATGTACCATTTGCTTGAGGCTAGGATTGGTTTTCGGGACATAGGGGCAAATTTAAATATTCCTGGCTTTAAAGAGAAGTGTAGCATCTGAGAAATTAGTATGCCCTTCCATTTGTAAATTTAAAGATATACACAACTGGGACTGTACTTATGGATACTACTCAGAATACTTGAGTTTCCTATATCAATGCACCTTAAATTCCCTTAAAGGGAAGCTAAACAAACAAAATGAATTTGACAGTCCACTGAAGGTATTTCACAACAGAGAGGTTTTGAGTTCAGCAAGAGTATATTTATATCATGCATTCTCAGTGGGAACAATATCTCCCTCAAGAAAGCAAAACTTAGTTCTTTGGGGCTGAAATAAAACTTAGTCTTTTTAATGTAAAGCACAGATATACATACAGTACATAAACAGATATAAAGTATAACTAGTATTAACTTTATTGGGTGGTGCTACAGACTGAATGTTTATGTCCTCCCAATGTGCATATGTTGAAACGCCCAAACCCTACTGCGAATGATATTTGAAGGTGGGGCCTTTGGGAGGTAATTAGGTCATTAGGGTAGGGTCCTTGTGAATGGGAGTACTTTCATGAAAGAGACCCTAGAGACCCCCCTCTCACTTCTACAGTGTGAGATTACAGCTATCTATGAACCAGGAAGTGGACCCGCACAGCCAAATCTGTGGTGCCTTGATCTCAGAATTCTCAGCCTCCAAAACTGTAAGAAATAAATCTCTGTTGTTTATAAGCCACCCAGTCTTTGGTATTCTGATACAGAAGCCTTAAAGGACTAATACAGGTGGAGATGATTAAGAAAAAACAAGGTCTTACCAAAGGTCCTTATGAAGATAGTAAAAATAGATTGAGATACTGACATATGAATTAATTCCCAGAGTTATATACACATGGATAAATTAAATAAGATCATATAATAAATCACCAGAGAACAATATACATTCAATGGGTATCTTCAAGAAGAAATTAAAAGCTAATAACAGACTATTTTAAATGTCTTTTCTTTAAATTATGTATTTAGGGCGGCACCTGGGTGGCTCAGTCAGTTAAGCGTCTGCCTTCAGCTCAGGTCATGATCCCAGGGTCCTAGAATCGAGCCCCACATCGGGCTCTCTGCTCAGTGGAGTCTGCTACTGCCTCAGTCTCCCTCTGTGCTCTCTCTCTCTCTGTCTCTCTCTCTCAAATAAATAAAAAATCTCTTTAAAAAATTATGTATTTAGAAATAATTACCTAACAAAAATCATGCTATTGATAAAGAATGATCTGTATTTTACTGGTCATACTATCATCTTAAATTAGCAATATTCTCCCTTCATTCAGAAAACAAAGTTTTAGTATATAAATAAACTTATCAAAAGGACTTAATATTTACTCTCCAAAGGTAATCACCCTACTATATCTTAATAATTCCTTCTATTTAAGGATAATATAAAGCTGTCAATCTTTCTCAATATAGTAGTAACTTCTATATTTGAATTAATGTGACTTTATTTTATTTAAAAGCCTTCTATGTCTGGCTATTTCATTATCCTATTGTGTATGTCTCACTTCCCTCACCTTCCTCACCTGAACCTGATGTTGTTTTTACTTAAGTACCCTGATTTAAACTTTCAAAGAAAAAAAAAATCCTTGAGGAAAAAACAAAAACAAATAAAACACATGCCAGATCAAAAAAGAACAATATCTCAGAAAAACTAACGATTTTTATTTTGTTGCCCTCCTACCTGTACTAGCTGGCCTTCTCTAAAGAATCAATAAAGAAAAATAAATTTCTGGCTTGCACGCTTCAGCAGTAGATGCCTGATGACAGCTTTCCCTAAGCTTCCTTTTATTCAACTGACTTTCTGAGCTGAATATCTTATGTAAACCAAAATTGATTTCACTGAAGGGTGGTTCACAAAAAAGATTAAAAATCAATTGTCTTGCTAATTAGAGAGTAAGAAAATCAATAAAATGATGACATTTAAATTATCTTTATTTACTAGGAGTGTCTACTACAGATGAAGCCATTGCTCCTGTGGAATAAAGTGAACTGTTTTGGTGAATTGTTCCTTTCTTTTATGTGGAAGGAAAAAAAAATCAGAAGGGAGGGAGAGTGGAAGGAAGGAAAGAATGCATTTTCTAGAATATGGCTGCAATCTGCAGACTGTGAATAGCTGTAAACTGTCATTAAGGAGTTTCTTAAAGTAATTAAAGGATGACTTAATTAAATTCCATATTTGGAAACCAAATTTGATTCAAACCGTGACATTAAAGAAATTCAACTTTTTTCCCATTTATAATGTAGTCTCAAATATATATGTATTCCTAACTTGGAAAATTTGACTATTATTATTATAAACATGGAGGAATTGGGAAGATAGAGAGGGTTTCAATTAATGAAAAGCAACTGTTTTAATACAAATCTGGGTTTCATTGAGGCTCTCCTCTCTAGTGTGTTAACTTTGTTGACCATAAAATAAGAGAGCAATGGCATCAAAATTACCTAACTAAAAATTCTAGGGCAAAACTATTTTACAGAATTTGCTCCTTTATGCGATTTATTTTAGATGTATATTTTGCCAAGTACTTTGACATCCCCAAGTTTATTCACATAGCAATGACTCTTAATGGGTTGGAAGCAAACACAAACCTAAATTCCATTTTATTTTCAAGATCACTGTCATCTGCTGGAGATGGGGGATGATCTGGAGAGGAAAAACTAAAATATAAAGAAAAAAAATAGCCCATTCCTCTACTCCCCACCCCCGAAGTTCTGTGAATTCCATGGAAAGTCAGGCCAGTTTGAGCCATAATGGGGAAATAAATTTATAAAATATGTGTACAACTTACTATATACATGTTTTCTAAAGCTCTGTCTTCTGATCATAGTTATGATCTTTAACACTACAACTACCATCTTCAAATACTTCCAGCACTTCTTGCACTTCTGTGTTTGATATTTCCCCCTTGGTTAGCTGTCTTGTTTCACTTGCCTTATTGTTAAAGTATAGAGTGCCTACTTCTGTATCTTTGTGAAAAATTCTTAGTTTTGATAATATCACTGTAGTTAAATTAGGGCCAACAGCAAATCAAAGGTCCTCCCTGTCTCCTAACACTCAGGTTATTCTTGGATGAAGCAGTGGACCCAGGCCTCCAGGAATAATAGAGAAAAGGATCCATTAATACAAATAACCAATAAACACATCTAAAAATGTTTATCTTCATCGATAAGAAAAAAAAATGTAAAGTAAAAATATATCAACAATGCTCTTTTTAATGACAAGAATAGAGGAGGTAAAAAGTCATCACAAAATCTCTACATAGTTTCCTTCTTTATCATTTTTCCTATTTTCCAAGATTTCCAAAAACAACCTATGCTAGTTCAATAACCACAAAAACAGTAAGTTATTAAATAAATGTAACCATCTAAGTATAGTAAATAAAATATCATAGTCCCATTTACTACTCATAGGCATCCACTGATCAATTTTCACGCTTCCTTCTGATCATTTTTCTATTCATAATCATAATTTAAAAAACATTTTTGGGTTTACACTATAAGCTCAATATTATATCCTTTCCCCCTAATTTAATATGAATATCTTGCTGATATGCTTTCTTTCCAGGGTAGGTATTAAAAGTATTTAGATTGAACCACATGAAATAGCCATTTTTGTAGATCAAAATGGTTATATCAGCAATTTCTTATGATTTACTAAATCATAGTGGTAATGAGTGACAAGTAAAACAAAAGGAAAACTTTTTTATGCCAATATATATTTCCTTTTTACATGTTTACCTACAGGAACATCACACAAGATGTTTAAAATATGAAAATGTGTGTAAAACAAAAAGATGCTTATGTTGCATGAGTAAGTAAAAGTAAAATATTGAGTTGTCCAGTCCATTCATTTCCAGAGAATTGCTGCTCTAGAGGAAACCGTGAAAGGTCAGTCACACCACAGTTGATGGGCTTAGTTCTGTGACCATCATAGCCTGGTTCCGTGCCAAAATTGAAGTTCAGATGCAGGTCAGCTATATGGCAAAGATCCATGCTATACTAAGGATGTAACTTTCAGTCATTGCTATGACTCAGTGATTGGGTTCAGCCACAAACCATCTGCACTCTGTAAATAAACTGAGTTCCACTAATAGGCAGAGCTAACCAGAAACACAGTACTCAGTAGTTTATCTCCTCAGCATCACTTGAGGGGTGCCAAAAAGGCTCAGTACTCAAAATATCTTTCCCACAGTTGTCTGAATTTGCCATTAATGTTGACTCATTTCTTTTTGTTAAGGTTTGTACTCCTAACCTGTGATACTTTTAAATATAAATATCACTGAGGGTAACACATTAAGATACTAGCCAAGTGTTACCCCTTTTCTTTAAAAGAGGCAAACAAGAACATGACTCATCAGGAAAAAAAAAAAAAAAAGAAAGAAAACTTCATAAAGGGAAGATAGACCACTAATGATAAATTTGCTTCCTTCATAATTTTCCCTATGACTGATTGGCTTAGATTTCATCCATTCAATATTAACCTTCAGAAATCCAGCAACCCAATAATAATTGGGTTATATCCCAGAAAATTCTTTGAACGGAACTCACAGTGTATTTTATAGAAATCTTGAATTATTCCTAACTGTGGTAATATTGGAAACCCTTGTGGCAAATACTTTTAAGGGTACCTGCCCAGCTCACAGCTTTCCCTATTTTAGAATTGCCCCCATACATGCAGTTGGATTCTAGCTGTTGTTTTCACTACAGAGTCTGCATACCAATAGCCAATTGAACCAATGGTATGTAATCAACAGGCCTAAAAAGAATCAATTAGAATCTTCAAGGAATATAAAATGGGACTGAATGGGGCTTGTTAGTTTCTTACAGGTAGGAGAGTTAATGTAACCTCAGGAAGTGTGTCCTGACCATGATTTACCATGCTTTGGAAGAAATAAAGACAGCCAACAAAGAGAGGCATAGAGAAAGAAATAGAGTTGAGAAGCTCTGTGGTTTCCATGAATGATTAAGACAGAGGCCACTTTGGTAGATTTCCAGCTCCTGATTTTAGTATTTTATCAACGGCGCGTGACTGTACTCTGATACTGTGGGTCCCATGGGTACCACTGATCTTTTACAACATATTCCCCTGTAATTATTAAGCTAATTTGAAGATGTGGTTACTAACTGAAACTGCAACAACAAAATCAGCAAAACAATACTAGTGAACATCATGGAGTATCTTAAATGACAGGTGGTCTTTAAATCTTTGTAAGATTTTCTATTTTATCTTCACAATGACCATATGTGATAGGCCAGGATCACCTCGAAGCTCATGTCTGGCAGAACCAGAGTGTGAAACCAAGCAGCACAATGACTACCTAGTGTTTAACTACAGAATGTATGCAGAATACCATAAAGTATGGTGTTGGCCATCTGCATCACATTCACCAGAGTCATGGAGAAAAAAAAAGAAAAGAAAATCAGCACCTAGGTCCAGACATGACCACAGAATCACAATTTCTAGAGGATAGAAATTTTCCAGATACTCCAAATAATTCTCATGGTTGAGGAGGGGTTGTGGTGTCAGTATCAATATGTGTGTGGGGAGAGAGGGGTGGTCTAAGGAAGGGCAACAATGCAAAGTGAAAGAAGGATTTCACTTCCATTGCTGTCTCCTGTATCCTTCAGCACCATTTGTCCTGCCACCACAGAGCCTAATTTTGGGGGATTCAAAGTCTGGGAAAGAAGTAGTGGATCCATCAATAGAATGAATTCAGACTAGCCTGGTTGGTTATATTGATTTGGTTACACAGACTGGTTATATAGATTTCTAATTCCAATCAGAATCATGAAAATTCAGTTTTGAGAAATCCTAACCCAGAAAACAAGGGACTTGGGAATAATGATTTCCTAAATCATAACATTCTATTTTGCATGTGGACATCATGTGCATTTTCTTTCTTGAGCAGAAATATATAATTGTATTTTTCTTCTTTTTCACCACCACAGGAATTTTCTGACAGGCTATCATTTGTGCTGATGAAACTATTCCATTCTTAAAGAGTGGGAAGTCTTCCCTGTCATATTTTATTGGTTCTTCTGGTCATTAAATTTGACAGACTACAAAACCCCTGTTAACCATTAAACAGACTATGAATGACAAGATAGTATTAAGCATTTCTGGTATACAGACTGTAGTTGCGCAATCAACACCACCATCACTCTAGGAAATTATTGCCGCAATGGAAGGCGGGGGGTGATGATCATCAAAAAGAACTGTATGTTTTCTTTATATGTGAACTTAGCAAAAAAAAAACCAAAAATTTAAAAATAAAAATTAGGACAGTTCACAGTTGCAAACATTTTGATCAATAATAATGATAAGGGAGGGCAGGAAATAAATGGTTGGGATTGAGATAGAATATGTGGCCTTTCTTTTGGATAGTATTTCTCAACAGTATGAGGCATGGGAAATAAGAGAGACCTGCATCTAAATGTAACAGCACTAACCCCCAATCTCATGGCCAAATGCACAAATCACCCATTGTTATTTTTTTAATGTGTATGTTGTGGTGTTTCTCTATTAATGAGTTGATTGTATTTTTAGAAATCATGGAAAATATGTAGACGCTGATGTCACTGTACTTTGGCTTTGCTAAGGATGTCTACTGTGAACAAAGTTGTTTCCTCCTTTGTCTCTGGGCACCAGACTGCTGCTCCCTCCTCCCCCACCCACCTACTCACTCCCTCCACTGCACCCAAACACTCTAGATCATAAGGAAAATATGTTTCTAAAGATTTAAATCTTATTTCCATTGCTGACTAAATTAAGTTCTTCACTATGTAGTTTCAAAATCCTCTGTGTTTTTCCTACATGGCTCCTCTTATGAATGCAATGAAAAGTTATTTATATTATTGACTTCCTGTTTGTGTTCTCTGACACAAACTCCATGAGGATGAGAACCTTGTTTTTTTGTTTTGCTTGGTTTTGTTTTCCCCCACCTCAACACCTATAAACCGCCGCCCCATGAAGAATGCCAGGCATTTGTGAATTGTTATATAAGCATGGTGTGTTTATGTGTGGTGTGAATTTGTATTTTAATGTTTAATGCCTACCTACCAATTAACCTTTTACCCATTGTGACTGGATGCTTTCAACTGAAAGAACATATGGTAACATTACTACTTCACTAATACAGCTTAAGTTAAAAGATCTACGGGAGCAAGAGAACTTCTACTTTCTCTCCAATTCATAAAAATACACAGATTTAACCCCACCCAAAACAAGTCCATGTTAAGCTTGTTAGGACACAGTGATCTAACTCATGCTTCATCTTCCATATTTCAGTAATCCCAAAATCTTTGTGTGTTTTTTGTTTCTTTGCTTGTTTTAAATTGCTCTTTTCTTTTGACTCAGCTGCATCTCTTTCCTTAATGCCAATGCCCCAATTTTTCCAACATGGCTCCTAGGCCTCTAGTCCCCTACAGAATCGTAACACTTCAAGGATGGAGACCTTACCAGGTATATCAGGGAACACTCACACACAAAATTAGGTCATTATTGAATAGTTAAAGCACAGTGTATGGAATGGGGACTGTACTTCCAATTCTAAATAGTATTTCCAATACTGATATTGTATTGTGTTGTCAGTGGCCCCACTGTTGAGCAAAGCAATCCTTTCTGTTTCTCTTCCTCAGAAGCTTTGACTTCTGTTAAGCCATGTGTAGCTCCATTAAGCCATTATAACCAGCACACAGGGTATACCCTGAGATGTTCTTCGGTTGAGCGCAAACTTGTGAATCAAAGGGCTGGACACTTGGTTTAAATTAAAAGGCATCTTCAGACATTTCAGTGGAATTATACCATGGAAGAGGAAGACAGTCACAAATGATAAATCTTCCTTTGGTAACCTTTGGTAAGCATTCTACCCAGTATCTACTAAAAAGTCTATCAAGAATATAATGAAGTTAATAACTCCATTGACATTTTTCTTTAACTTGTGGTATGGATTCTATCAGGAAAAAAAAAAACTTAAAAATAATTTTATCACTTCCTGTCAAAAATATCAAAATCATTATCCTCCAGTAATTTAGAAAAGAAGAATATGGGACAAAGATAAATGTGAAAAGCATCTTGAAAAAGGTAAGGGATAAAGGCTAGAGAAGTAAGATACAATGAGGAAAACTACTGAATAAAAAACATACTATACCGTATGACTGACAGAAAACACAGAGAAACAGAAAGAATAATCCAAATTTTATGAGAAAAATAAATCTCCACAAAACTTTGGCATAAGATTAAAGTCATGGAGTATTTTAATTAAAAACTCTGTAAATACAGATTAGGGGCATATTTCACCTTGAAGATCCAAGGACAAGTAGTAACTGATTTCTCTGCTTCATAAGGTTTTCAAGCCAGAAAGTGATGATTCCAAGATTTATAAAGTTTTGCAATAAACATAGGAGAGAGAAAAGATAAAATCTTACCTTTCTTCTCTGATGAGGTTTATGGATTCTCATTCTCCAAAGATGGAAGCCTACCCTGTCTTCTTGGGACTGTGACAGAATATACTATGCAGGCATACACACACACCCATACACAAGATTCATAATAATAAACCATTATTTTCCAGTGGATTCTATTTGTAGAAAGATTTTTTAGTTCTTTAAGGGCAAGGAAAAGTCTCTTCTTCTGTGCCCTAGAGCATTTGAGATATAGATGGTAATTAGCATGCACTAATTAGATAGAATTATATAATCAAATTTAAATAAAAAGAATTCCTTTCTCTATGATTTCACATAATTCCCTCAGACTTTCAGGAATCTGAGGTCAGCCATTTTCCAGCAACTAATCTCCAACTTAGTTGCTGGCAAAAACGTATCTGTCTATACTACGCCCTCCAGAACACAAAAATCGAGACAATATCTAGGGTTAAATATCCAGATTCCATTTTGATAGTCAAGATTTTTCAATTTTGGATAATACATGCCAGTGGATTTGAATTCTAAGCAAACCCATAAACATCTGTGAGCTGATATTACCTTATATTTCATAGTATTTAGATAACGAGGCTGTTATTTTGTACCCATCATTTACAGAGAGCCCAATGATGCACCTTTAATATACTTCATCTTCGTTAATGTTAATAAACACCTTGAAAAGCCTATATTTTTATCCTTTGCTTTCTGATAAACTGAAACTTGGCGTTTTCAAGTTAGGCAGAGTCTGCTAGTAACATCTCCAGTAACTATGCTTTCCTTCTTTCTTATTTAACGGAATACTGATTTTGTTGGTTTGGCAAAGTTTCTACCTATAAAGCATTTCTCAGACTCCTGTGCTGATATAGGTAGCCATGTAGTGATATTTATAGACAAAAAGATGTAAGTGAACTTACTGGGAAGAATTTCTAGAAAAGCACTGTAAATAGAGAATGGACTTACATAATACCACATGTACCCACTTTGCTCTTGGCACATTTCCCCTCTTCCTCCCTGCCGATGTATAGGCCAGAGCTCCAGCAGCTATCTTGAGCAGAGAAAAGCCAAAAAAATCAACCCTGACATCCCTGAGACATCAGGCTGCCTACATCTGAATTTCTTGCTTTGAGGGAGTAACACAATAGCCATGTTGCTCAAACCACTGTTCCTAAAATTATTTGTTACATGCAGCTGAACCCTGTGCTTAACTTTGACACCCAGTGACAAGTCCAACATCCCACAGCTATAAAGTAACGTAATTTCTTCTGATTCCATATTCAATAAGAAGCATAAGAAAAGAAATCCTCAATGTTAAATCAGTTTGCCAAAATAATATTTAAGGGCTTACTTGCAGGGCTAGAATTATCCCTTAGACTCAACTCTGTTCTAAGATGCAAAAATACATTCTTTACTGCCTCCTTCATTGTTTCTATTTATGCATAAGTCAAGTTTTTTTTTTTAAATATTTTATTTATTTATTTGACAGAGAGAGAGCCAGCCAGCGAGAGAGGGAACATAGGCACGGGGGGTTGGGAGAGGAAGAAGCAGGCTCCCAGTGGAGGAGCCTGATGTGGGACTCGATCCTAGGACTCTGGGATCACGTCCTGAGCTGAAGGCAGGCGCTTAACGACTGAGCCACCCAGGTGCCCCAGCATTTCCTAAGTATTATTTAAAAGTTTACCATCAAGAGATAATGTGTTGTCTAGAGACCAAGGACTGAAAATTTGACTGCTACCAAGAAGCTTACAGTCTAATTGGGTGGCTATGGAAAATAAATAATTAAAGGAAGAATTACTGTTATTGTGATAAATTCTACAAAAGTAATGTGTTATTATGACAGCATGTAACAGGGGAGTCTATCCCTGCGTGCAGGGTTAGAGAAGGCTTTGGAGATATTAAAAAGTAAAGTGAAGCACATTAAAAATTTTCAAGAGTTTATTTGAGCAAACATTGATTCCAACTGGGCAGTACCAAACTGATAGTGGTCAGAAACTCCGCCAATAGGAACTAGGGGAAAGGTTTATATAGAGAAAACAGAAACAAAGCTAGGACATCATTTGATTGGTTACAGCTTAGAAGGATGATTTATTTAGGAAAGCCTATTTTGCTGTTTGTGATTGGTTGTTCTTAGGTTTAGATTTCTTAACCTTGAAGCATTTGAAGGAATTTACTCTGGCTTAGGTTTTGGTTTGCTTACTTAGGTGTCAAGGCATTAGTGCCACCTTAGTCTAATGGCCTCCTTGTTTAATTGCTTTAACAGTGAGAATGTAACATTTGTGCTGACCTCTGAAAGATAAGTGTGAATTAGCCGGACGACTGAAAAGAGTGAAGATTTAGGCATAAGAAATAGTATGTGTAAAGGTTCTGAATTTAATAAGGGTGGGAGAAGCGGTTCACAATTAAACTGGAAAAGTAGGCTTAATAGGTCCTTTAAAGGCTGTCCTGAGATTTTAGATTTTATCACAAAAGCACTGGAAACGACGGAAGACTTGCAAATGGGAGAGGCACATAACCAGATGGATTTGGGGATTAAGAAGAAAAACAGATCTAGGAGTTAAGATGGCGGAAGAGTAGGGGACCCCTTTTTCAGCCGGTCCAGTCGAGTTGGATAGGTACCAGACCAGCCTGAACATCCACGGAATCAGCCTGAGACGCAGGAAGATACATCTGGATCTCTACAAATGAACATTTCCAGCGCTGAGTATTGAGGTATGAAGCGGGGAGCCGTGAAACCGCGCACACATATCGGAAGATAAACGGAAGGGGAGGGAGCCAGTGCGTTCAAGCGCCGGGAAGCGGTAGCCACCTGCACAGGAGTGAACGGACTAACGGACCGGCACCCGCGAAAGAGCAGACTGAGACTGTGAGCCGGGGAACACGCGCCACCAGACTGAAACGGAGCTCCGGTGTGCTCACTGGAACCAGACTGAGACCGGGAGCTCCGGGAGCACACGGGGGGGGGGGGGGGGCAGCTGGCGGTATTAGAAACACAAAGGACAGAGACGTGCCAGCCCTGGAAGTGAGGGCTGGGACACCCGGTGCGGGTCGCACATCCCGGGACGCTGCAGGGTTGAGCAGCACCAACAGAAACAGAGTTAAAGTGTCCAGATCATCAGTGGAGAACGGTCTGTGATCCCTCTGTTCTGAGACAGAGGCTGAAATTCGGCCACTGCTGCTCTGACTCTCAGAAGAGGCACAGCAAACTGCCAGGGAAAGCCGCCAGAGAACAAAAGCCTGGAAATACTGGCTCACAGTGTGCCCACCTCCATCCCCCCTCGCAGGGGACAGGGAGACTCTACCCAAACAGGGTTGCCTGAGTATCGGCATAGCAGGCCCCTCCCCCAGAAGGCAGGCTAAAAAATCAAGAAGCCCACATCCCTAAGATCCCTAGAAAACAAGGGTGCACTGCCTGGGCCCCGGTCAATAATTTGGGCTCTGGACAACCCCGCAACCTCTCCTCATCAGAATGACAAGAGGAGAAATCCCCCCCAGCAAACAAAAGACAATGAGTCTGTGGCCTCTGCCACAGAACTAATGGATATGGATATAACCAAATTATCAGAAATGGAATTCAGAGTAATAATGGTCAAGATGATGTGTAGACTTGAAAAAAGTATTAACGAAAATGTTAATGAGAATATAGAATCTCTAAGGGCGGAAATGAGAGCGACTCTGGCAGAAATTAAAAATTCTATGAGCCAAATGCAGTCAAAACTAGAGGCTCTGACGGCCAGGGTGAATGAGGCAGAAGAGCGTATCAGCGAATTGGACGATGGGTTAGTAGAAGAAAAAGCTACAATAGAATCTGGACTCAAAAAAATCCACGCTCAGGAATGTAGGTTACGGGAGATTACTGACTCAACGAAACGTTCCAATGTCAGAATCATCGGCATCCCTGAGGGGGTGGAGAAAAACAGAGGTCTAGAAGAGATATTTGAACAAACTATAGCTGAAAACTTCCCTAATCTAGCAAGGGAAACAAACATTCGTGTCCAAGAGGCAGAGAGGACCCCTCCCAAGCTCAACCACAACAAACCTACGCCACGTCACGTCATACTGTAATTCACAAATATTAGATCCAAGGATCCAGTATTGAAAGCGGCCAGGGCAAAGAAACTTCTCACGTACCAAGGCAAAGTTATCAGAATTACGTCAGACCTGTCTACACAGACCTGGAATGAGAGAAAGGGTTGGGGGGGGGGGGCATTTTTAAAGCTCTTTCAGAGAAAAACATGCAGCCAAGGATCCTTTATCCAGCAAGGCTGTCATTCAGAATTGATGGAGAAATAAAGACCTTCCAGAATCGCCTGTCATTGACCAATTTCGTAACCACGAAACCAGCCCTACAGAAGATATTAAGGGGGGTTCTATAAAAGTAAAAAGGCACCAAGAGTGATACAGAACAGAAAGTCGCAATCTATAGAAACAAAGACTTTACTGGCAACATGGCATCATTAAAATCACATCTCTCAATAATCAGACTCAATGTAAATGGCCTAAATGCCCATAAAACACCACGGGGTTGCATGATTGGATAAAAGGACATGACCCATCCATTTGCTGTCTACAAGAGACTCATTTTCAACCTAAAATACATTCAGACTGAAAGTAAAGGGATGGAATACCATCTTTCACACCATCTTTCACACCAATGGACCTCAAAAGAAAGCTGGGGTAGCAATTCTCATATCAGACAGATTGGATTTTAAACTAAGACTATAGTTAGAGACACAGAAGGGCACTATATTATTCTTAAAGGATGTATCCAACAAGTGGATATGACAATTATAAATATATATGCCCCCACCAGGGGAGCCGCAAGATACACAAGCCAACTCTTAACCAGAATAAAGAGACATATAGATAAAAATACGTTAATAGTAGGGGACCTCAACACTCCACTATCAGCAATAGACAGACCACCGGAGCAGAAAACCAACGTAGAAACAAGAGCTTTGAATGGCATACTCGACGAGTTGGACCTCATAGATATATATAGAACACTACACCCAGAACCAAAGAATACTCATTCTATTCTAATGCCCATGGAACATTCTCAAGAATAGACCATGTTCTGGGACACAAAACAGGTCTCAACTGATACCAAAAGACTGAAATTATTCCCTGCATATTCTCAGACCACAACGCTCTGAAACTGCAACTCAACCACAAGGAAAAATTTGGAAGAAACTCAAACACTTGGAGACTAAGAACCATCCTGCTCAGGAATGACTCGATAAACCAGGAAATCAAAAATCAATTTAAACTATTTATGGAGACCAACGAGAATGAAAACACAACGGTCCAAAACCTATGGGATACTACAAAGGCAGTCCTAAGGGGGAAATACATAGCCATCCAAGCCTCATTCAAAAGAATAGAAAAATCTAAAATGCAGTTTTTATATTCTCACCTCAAGAAGCTGGAACAGCAACAGAGGGACAGGCCTAATCCACGCACGAGGAAGCAGTTGACCAAGGTTAGAGAAGAAATCAATGAATTAGAAACCAGAAGTACAGTAGAGCAGATCAACAGAACTAGAAGCTGGTTCTTGGAGACAATCAATAAAATTGACAAACCGCTGGCAAGACTTATCCAAAAGAATAGAGAAAGGACCTAAATTAATAAAATTATGAATGAAGAAGGAGAGGTCACGACCAACACCAATGAAATTGGAAGGATTATTAGAAACTTTTATCAACAGCTTTATGCCAATAAATTAAGCAAGCGGGAAGAGATGGAGGCCTTCCTGGAAACCTATAAACTACCAAGAGTGAAACAGGAAGAAATTGATTTTTTAAACAGGCAAATCAATTATGAAGAGATTGAGTCAGTGATAAACAACCTTCCAAATAACAAAACTCCAGGCCCGGACAGTTTCCCTGGGGAATTCTACCAAACATTCAAGAAGAAATAATACCTATTCTCCTAAAGCTATTTCAAAAAATAGAAACAGAAGGAAAGCTACCAAACTCATTCTATGAGGCCAATATTACCTTGATCCCCAAACCAGGCAAAGACCCCATCAAAAAGGAGAATTACAGACCGATTTCCCTAATGAATATGGACGCCAAAATCCTCAATAAGATCCTGGCTAATAGAATCCAACAGTACATTAAAAGGATTATCCATCATGACCAAGTGGGATTCATCCCTGGGATGCAAACATGGTTCAACATTCGCAAATCGATCAGGGTGATACATCATATCAACAAGAAAAGACACAGGAACCATATGATCCTCTCAATTGATGCAAAAAAAGCATTTGACAAAATACAGCATCCTTTCCTGATTAAAACCCTTCAGAGTGTAGGAATAGAGAGTACATTTCTCAATCTCATAAAGCCATCTATGAAAAGCCCACAGCAAATATTATTCTCAATGGGGAAAAGCTGGAAGCCTTTCCCTTAAGATCAGGAACAGGACAAGGATGCCCACTCTCTCCACTATTATTCAACATAGTACTAGAAGTCCTTGCAACAGCAATCAGACAACAAAAAGGGATAAAAGGTATCCAAATCAGCAAAGAAGAAGTCAAAATGTCTCTCTTCGCAGATGACATGATACTCTATATGGAAAACCCAAAAGAATCTACGCCCAAACTATTAGAAGTTATAGAGCAATTCAATGATGTGGTGGGATACAAAATCACTGCTCAGAAATCAGTTGCATTTCTATACACGAATAATGAGACTGAAGAAAGAGAAATTAGGGAATCCATCCCATTTACAATAGCACCAAAAACCATATGTTACCTTGGAATTAACTTAACCACAGACGTAAAGGACCTTTATTCTAGAAACTATAAATCACTCTTGAAAGACATTGAGGAAGACACAAAAAGATGGAAAAATATTCCATGCTCATGGATCGGAAGAATTAACATAGTTAAAATGTCCATGCTACCCAGAGCATTCTACACTTTCAATGCTATCCCGATCAAAATACCGAGGACATTTTTCAAAGAACTGGAACAAATAGTCCTTAAATTTGTCTGGAACCAGAAAAGGCCCCGAATCGCCAAGGAACTGTGGAAAAGGAAAAACAAAGCTGGGGGCATCACAATGCTGGATTTCGAGCTGTACTACAAAGCTGTGATCACAAAGACAGCATGGTACTGGCACAAAAACAGACACATAGACCAATGGAACAGAATAGAGAACCAAGAAATGGACCCTTGGCTGTTTGGGCAACTAATCTTTGATAAAGCAGGAAAAAACACCTGGTGGAAAAAAGATACTCTTCAATAAATGGTGCTGGGAAAATTGGACAGCTACATGCAAAAGAATGAAACTTGACCACTATCTCACACCATACACAAAGATAAACTCCAAATGGACGAAAGACCTTGATGTGAGACAGGAATCCATCAAAATCCTAGAGGAGAACATAGGCAGCACCCTCAACGACATCGGTCAAAGCAACCTTTTTCATGACACATCTCCAAAGGCAAGAGAAACAAAAGATAAAATGAACTTGTGGGACTTCATCAAGATAAAAAGCTTCTGCACAGCCAAGGAAACAGTCAAAAAAACTAAGAGGCAGCCCACGGAATGGGAGAATATATTTGCAAATGATGCTACAGATAAAAGACTGGTATCCAAGATCTACAAAGAACTTCTCAAACTCAATACACGAGAAACAAATAAACAAATCATAAAATGGGCAGAAGATACGAACAGACACTTTTCCAATGATGACATACAAATGGCTAACAGACACATGAAAAAATGTTCAAAATCATTAGCCATCAGGGAAATTCAAATCAAAACCATACTAAGATACCACAAATCAAAACCACACTAAGATACCACCTTACACAGGTCAGAATGGCAAAAATTGACAAGGCAAGAAACAACAATTGCTGGAAAGGATGTGGAGAAAGGGGATCCCTCCTACATTGTTGGTGGGAATGCAAGTTGGTACAGCCACTCTGGAAAACAGTGTGGAGGTCCCTTAAAAAGTTAAATATTGAGCTACCCTATGACCCAGCCATTGCACTACTGGGTATTTACCCTAAAGAGACAGACGTAGTGAAGAGAAGGGTCATATGCACCCCAATGTTCATAGCAGCATTGTCCACAATAGCTAAATCGTGGAAGGAACCGAGATGCCCTTCAACAGATGACTGGATTAAGAAGTTGTG
The DNA here is from genome assembly GCF_024610735.1 of Ursus americanus. Taxonomy (NCBI): domain Eukaryota; kingdom Metazoa; phylum Chordata; class Mammalia; order Carnivora; family Ursidae; genus Ursus; species Ursus americanus. The sequence continues at coordinate 28,620,679 of NC_142143.1, forward strand.
GTCCATATATACAATGGAATATTACTCAGCTATCAGAAAGAACGAGTTCTCAACATTTGCTGCAACATGGACGGCACTGGAGGAGATAATGCTAAGTGAAATAAGGCAAGCAGAGAAAGACAATTATCATATGATCTCTCTCATCTATGGAACATAAGAACTAGGAAGATCGGTAGGGGAAGAAAGGGATAAAGAAAGGGGGGGTAATCAGAAGGGGGAATGAAGCATGAGAGACTATGGACTCTGAGAAACAAACTGAGGGCTACAGAGGGGAGGGGGGGTAATGGGATAGGCTGGTGATGCATAGTAAGGAGGGCACGTATTGCATGGTGCACTGGGTGTTATACGCAACTAATGAATCGTCGAACTTTACATCAGAAACCAGGGATGTACTGTATGGTGACTAACATAATATAATAAAAAAAACTTAAAAAAAAAAGAAGAAAAACAATATAACTGAAATATTTTAAAAAATGCTTTGGAGTAAGACGAGAGAGAAAGCAGAACTATTAAAATACTATTGGTGTAGTTCAGGTAAAAGATGTTGGTGAGTTAAATTCAGTGGTACTAGAAGAGTTAGAAAGAAGTAAGTAGATTTGGTAAGTATTTAGGAGGTAATTGCCTCTGGATGTAATGGCTGATGGGTAACAAAGGGGTAAGAATGAAGATAAGTGACTTCCTTGCTTCTTGTCTGAACTACTGAGTAGGTACTGTCACAAAACAACAAGATAGAGAATGTAGGAGAAGAACAGATTTTTAAGGGTAAAGCATTGCTCCAGTTTGTTGAGTTTGAGGGATGGACACCACAATCAAATGAAGATACTCAGCAGGCAGTTGAGTACAAGGGACGTAGCTCAAGAGAAGTCTGGGATGGTATTCTAACTGTGGATGTGGCCCACAAAGAAGGGATAACTATATATTTTATTGCCATACTCCCACCTCTTTTGTTTCTAGATTAGAACTTCTTTGTATTACCATACCAATAGTAGTTTTATACTGAGAATTTGGTAGATCATTGTATCTTTATCCATCCTACCTGCCTTGCTTAATTTCCTCTCTTGACAATTCCAAATGAATTAGTCAATAAGCTAACTTTCTCAGACGGCAGCTTCACCACTGAACATTGCATCTGCCTCCTATAACTATTAAAATAATAGCTAGAATAAAAACACCAATGATTCACGAAGCACATAAATGTCCCAGACACTGTGGCTTTCTTTGTAGATATGATTTCTAATCAACTCAACAACTCTATAAAGAAGTATTTCGACACCATTTTATAAATGAAGGAACTGAGATCCACACTGATCACAGTATTCCTATGGGGACTGGGAGGCCTCCCTTCAATCCTAAGTCTCTCAGACTCCCACACTAACCCTCAGTGTTCTCATTGAGGGGCTGATAAAAATGTTTCATGGTAGTGATGGAAACAAGTACCAGCTCTTCCTAAATTAGCCCTAAATACTACATCCAAATATCCCAGGAGTGTTTGAGAGTGGTTGAGCTCCTTTTCTGAGGAAAGCTATATTTAGAGATGAGATATGGGTGAAGTTCAGAATATAGCTACAAGAGCAGATTTTATATCTACTCCCTTTGTTTACTTTTATAGGGGAGATGAACAATAGAGGCTTACATTTCATCACTTTATAAACTAAAATATCAAAATAGGCCTTAAAATTCCATTTCTTTTAATAAAGATCTCAGAGGGATGTCAATTTAGATTAGTTGTGATGAATGCCAGCTTAATTTCTATAGAAACAGCAGAACGCTCTGTCTGTAGTGGGATAGCCAGGCCCCCTTCAGTATTCACTGCTTTCAAGAATTTGGCACATTGATGAGACAGGTGGGTAAGGTGGGAGAATCATCCTTTAGATTTCATCCTGACCTTTCTTTGTCTTTATCCTAATCATTTCACCATTTGTTTTGGCAAAATCTCACTCTTCAGATTTTGCTCATTTTTCGCAAGTGAGGTTCAAGATGGATGTAATCTTTTCTTAGTATATTGTTTCTTCAAGCAGAGAGTACAAATTAATGATGTAAATCATATATTTTAAAAAGCATTCTAGGGGCGCCTGGGTGGCACAGTCGTTAAGCGTCTGCCTTCGGCTCAGGGCGTGATCCCGGCGTTCTGGGATCGACCCCCACATCAGGCTCCTCCGCTATGAGCCTGCTTCTTCCTCTCCCACTCCCCCTGCTTGTGTTCCCTCTCTTGCTGGCTGTCTCTGTCAAATAAATAAATAAAATCTTTAAAAAAAAAAAGCATTCTAAATAGTGTAGAGTAGAAATAAAAATACCCTCATCTGCCTTAAATATACCCATTTTTATTTTCAAATATGTTTCTTAAAAATTATTTTGTATAGTAAAAATAGGTTTTCAAAATGATATATTGAATATTTTTCTTATATTTATTTTAAAATAAAATTTCTTTAAAAACAAAATACACTAGTTTTCCCAGCATAAAAATAAATTCAAAAATTACAGACATAAAAAATTTAAATTTGCTATATTTATTTCCAGCTCTTTTTCTCTCGTGACTATGATAAAATATATACAATTTGTGTTTTGACAGCCAAGTTTGAATGATTTTTTGCTTGTGAAAAGTACCATATCATATTATGAATTAGCTTTGGAGACTTTTATCAGTTCAACTAGCTTCACAGCAAATTCACAATATATGAAATTGAAATTAAACAAACAACTTAATCAGTGCCTGCCACACTGAAGCAGTGATTCTAGAAGTTCCCCCTGAAAGTGTTGCAAACCTTAAGTCCATTGTCCTCCCAACATTTTACCCTAATGCCTCCAGAATCATGGCTTTTCCCTCCCTTCTGCCTCGACTGAGTGCCTCTTACTGGCAGACTCTTCCCTGGACTTATTCAGGGAAGGTGATTCTGAGAAATGCTGTTCTGTGAGGATGTGGTATGATGCCAAACAGCAAACCATCTAGCACATTATCTTACTGAGAATTTGAAAAGGCTGAAGACCACTAAAGTTTCCTGATTTAATGATACTCACTGAAACATCATTATTACTTCTTCTGCCTGCTGGTACCCCAGGTGCTCTAAAGTTCAAAAGGAAAGGAAACTTACTTTTAGATATTTCTAAAAGCATTGATTACGGTGAAGGCCAAATATAGTCCAATCCTAGACCTCTGTTTTTGCTACCACATTTATCCCTAGGTGTCACAATGCAGATTTGTGGCTTAAATTACCATCTATACACTGGTAACTCCCAAATCTGTATTTCTAGCCTGAACTTCTCCCCTTTTACCATTACAATATTCCCAGAATCCAATTGACCCTAATGTCCATGCCTACCACCTAAGCCAAGCTAAAACCAACTGCCTGATTCTTAATTAGATTTCTAGCTTTGGCCTTTAGTGTCTTAGTCTCAACAAAGCAGACAGAGTGTGTAGGTGATTCTTTTAAAATGATGTGTTATGTCACTCGTCTGCCCAAAACCCTTTAGTGGCTTTCCCTGTCTCTCAAAGTAAATATTCATTGTAGTGTCCTACAAACAAGGCCCTTGGATATCTAGCCATCATTATCTCCATAACTTCTTTTTTTTTTTTAATATTTTATGTATTTATTTATTTTGAGAGGGGGCGGGAAAGGAAGGGGCAGAGGGAGAGGGAGAGAATCTCAAGCAGACTCCATGCTGAACACAGGACTTGATCTCAGGACCCTGAGATCATGACCCTGAGATCATGACCTGAGCTGAAACCAAGAGCCAGACTCTTAACTGACTGAGCCACCCAGACGTGACCTCCCTGACTTCTTTTTCTATTACTCTTGCTGACACTTACTTCACTCCAGCCTCACCAGCTTGTTGTTTCTCTACTATACCAAGCATCTTTCTACCTCAGGGGTTTTGAACTTGCTTTTCCTTCTACTTTGCCTTTTTAACTCAGAATTCTGACCAAATGCCACCTTCATAATGAGGCCTTCCTTGACACCTGTATATAAAATATCATAAAAAAAAGAAAATAATATGTAACTCAACCAACTGTTCCATCCCCTCCTTTTAAATGCTTAAATTATTGCTTGGCAAATATGTGTGTGCATATAAATACATATGATACATTTATTTGTTTTTGTCTCTTGTCTCCCCTAGATTTTAAGCTCCATGAGGTTGAGAACTTTAATTCAATGCTATATCTACAAAGCAAAGAATAGTCCCCAGAATTTCATAAACACTGGATAAATAATTGGTGAATGAGTAAATGAATAAAATCTGAGTAGTTCAAAGAAATGACAGACAAGTGTGACCATCAAGCAAGCATCTGAGTTTAACGGTAATAAGTATATTAGGCTATCCAAGAAAGCTGTGTACTGCATAGTGAAGATCATTTATCTAAACTGAATATCAACAACTCTTATTCAATCTGGTATGTAGTCAGTAGTTTCTATTTTATTTGGCTCTATATTAATATACTATGTTTTCAGGCTGTAGACTAGCCCTTCCTCATAAAATAGCATAGTTAACTCCACGCTCTATTGAAAAGTCAGAACATTATGTTACTTCTTTGACTTTCAAAATAAGCATTATCAAAACAAAAGAAAATAATATTTCTTTTGTGATATCTGGAGAACTTACTCTGAGCTAATATTTAACTGGCTCTTCAGTCACATGTCCATATTTTCCACTGACAATTTCTGAGTTTCTTCCTTTCTTCTTCCTCCTGAACTTTGTGCATTGTTTTCCTTCTGTCTGAATGCTCTTCCAGCATTGATTTACTTAATTTTTCTCTGCTTCTGAGACTGATGTCAAGTGCCAATTCCATGAACTAACCTTTCCCTGGTTCTCACATAGGTAGATCAAGTTTTCTTGAAGGAAGTAACTATATATATCATACAAATATCACCAGCACCTTTCACACAGCCTTGTCTAGAGTAGGTACTTATTAAATATTAGGTACTAAATTATTTTCTGAATGTATATAGGAAAAAAAAAACTAGTATTCAAAGATATGAATAGGCATTCCTGAATTCTAACATTTAGCATTGAAATCAGACTGTTTTATATTCCAGAGACAAAGTTCTTCATTGAGAAAAAAAAAATCTTTTTTTTTTTTTTTTGTAATGTCACATACCTTGAACTGAGGGTCAGAAAATATTTAATTTTGTAATATGAAAACATGGTTTAGAGAAATTAAACTAGCAAATTCCTCACTTGGGTAATATGCTTTATTTTTATCCAATAAATATTTTTATAATATATTTTAATGTGTATAGATTTCCCCTCTGTGAAAACTGATGGACTTAGTAAAGTTTAGTCACTAATTTATGTATACAGACAGCTTTTTTTTAAAATAAGAGATTTTGATTCCTACAGCTAGAAATATTATGAAATAGCTTTCATTCCTAACTTTATCCACCCCTTGAAGCCCTGCTCAATCCGCAATCTCATTGGCAGATGAACTTGACTTCTCGGTCAAGCAAGTCACTTGAGATGAGAACATTACTTTATTAGAACCTATTTCAGTCAAGTTAATCTAAAGAAAATACAAGGAAGAAAGAAAAAAGTTGACACGTAATATGAATATGCAGAAAAGCATAACTTAAAAATGAACGGTTTAAGGAATAAAGTCTCTAAATAATGAAATTTTTTTTTACTGGACCTCAACCTTACTAATTTTAGAAATTAAAATATACTGCTAAAATGGCTGCGTCTCTAACACCAATATGAAATCCAAGGAGCCAAAAAGCTAAATATGAGTTTGGTGGTTTTTAAAGGTTTGTCTAAAAATTCTGTGATACTTCCTCCCTTGAGAATTGGAGCTTAGTTTCCCCCTCCTTTAGTGTGGAATAAGCTTGGTTATTCATTTCCAGTAAACAGAACTGTAGAAGAATGGGGATCACTTCCAAGATTAGGTTATAAAAAGATTTCAGCTTCTATCTTGTGTATATAATCTCTGTCTCCCCAACTCTCTCTGTCTTTATCTCTGTGTGTCTCTCTCTATGTCTCTGTCTCTTTCTGTCTCTGTCTCCCTATCTCTCTGTCTTTATCTGTGTGTGTGTGTGTCTATCCCTCCACGTCTCTCTGTCTCTGTCTGCTTATCTGTCTGTCTCTGTCTGTCTCTGCCTCTGTCTCTTTGTCTCTCTCTCATCACCCACTCTCAGAGAAACCAGCTGCAGCAGATGAGGCAGTTCTGGAAGGTGGAAGCTAGCTCTCAGGTCCTAAGAACACTCAAGCATCCCAATGGAAAGGTTTACATAGCAGAGGACTGAGGCCTTCTGTCACCAGCCACGCCAGTGGGCCACTTTGAAAGAGACTTCATCAACCCCAGTCACAACTTCAGATGTCTTCTTTCTCAGCTGATGTTTTCCTACAACTTCATCTAAAACGCTCTATTAATTTCCTCTTGCTATGTACCAAGTTACCACACATTTAGTGGCTTAAAACAATATATGTTCATTATCTCACAGTTTCTAGATCCAAGCCATGGAACCAAGCCCAGGCACAGCTTAGGAGGGTCTTCTGCTAAGGGTTTCACAAAGATGAATCAAGGCTAAACTGAATTTCTTTCTAGAGCTCAGGATACTCTTCCAAGCTGCTGGTTGGCAGAATTAATTTCCTTGCAGCTACAGAATTCTTAGCAACTTGCTTCTTCAAGGCCAGAAAAAAAGCCTCTCTGACCTCTAGATCCTCTTTTCAAGGGTTCACCTGAATAGTTATGCTCATCTAAGATAATCTCCACTTGAGGAACTTAAAGTCAACGAATTAGAAACTAATTACATCTTCAAATTCCCTTCACTTTTGCCATATTCTCTTGATTCAAAGGGGATTGTATACAGGTGTGAATACCAAGGGACAGGAATCATGACAGCCATCTTAGAATTCTACCTACCACAGATACCAAATCAGAACCATTCATCTAAGCTGCTCCCAATTTCCTGACTTTTGTAAGATATGTTTTTTGTCTTAAGTTGTTAAGTACTCAAGGAAAAGAATATCACTTTTACTGATATTTTGTTACACAGCAATTGATAACTAATACAGTGATGTTGTACTTGCATGAATTATACTCAGGGAAGAGGGATTCAATATCATCCCTCTTCTTATCTTGGTTTGGAAAGCCCAGTTCTGATGAAAGGGGATGTTGAAAGAGTACTATACATCAACTAAGGTTATAATCTTGGGTTTCACATGAAGACCTTTCAGAAAAAAATAGCACAAAGTACTACAAATCGCAGAATATAATCCTAATACTCAAAAATTAAGGAATTGATAAAGAATTGGCACTAATTCTTACATCAGAGCTGACCCTTTAAGAAGCTTTAGTATAATACATTTTGATGTCAGAGTAGAATAGAAATTTAGAACAGAATCATCTTATAGCCAAATCAAATCAACAAATATTTCTTCCTAACACATCAGTAATTAAAATTTTTCATATTGAAAGTTACAAAATATTTTTTCACTGAAAATTAATAATCATTACATGAAATTCTGCACTATAACAAATGAGGTTAAAAGCAGATTCTGGGGGCGCCTGGGTGGCACAGCGGTTAAGCGTCTGCCTTCGGCTCAGGGCGTGATCCCGGCGTTATGGGATCGAGCCCCACATCAGGCTCTTCCTCTATGAGCCTGCTTCTTCCTCTCCCACTCCCCCTGCTTGTGTTCCCTCTCTCACTGGCTGTCTCTCTCTGTCGAATAAATAAATAAATAAATCTTTAAAAAAAAAAAAAACCAAAAAAACAGATTCTGGGTCACCTGGGTGGCTCAGTCAGTTGAGTTTCCTACTCTTGGTTTCAGCTCAGGTCATGATCTTATGGGTCATGGGATTGAGCCCCACATTAGGCTCCATGCTAGGCAAGGAGTCTTCTTGAGGATTTCTCTCCCTCTCTCCCTCCCCTCACTCACACACACTCTCTCTCAAACGAATGAATAAATCTTATTAAAAAAATAAAACAGTTTCCATAGAGATGCATTATATAACCTTTCCTTATTACTTACTAGTAATGGCAATGAAAATGAAAAGTAATGGCATGGATATGTATTTAAGGAAAAGATTACTTCGTTCTAGATAAAACTGAAAGTTAATGCAACTAACTCTTAACTTTTAATTCTCAGAGGATTTCTGTATAACCTCTGTTTTTTAATATATAACTGATCTTCTTAAGATAAGTTAATAAAAAAAAAGTTTTTGTTGTGTGTGAGTGAATTATGGATTACTCAAAAATCATGAATTATCCAGATCATCTTGCTTTCAAATACTTATTAGTTACTCATACTGCTACTTATATAACTTGTTCATTGTAACAGAACATTTATTTTAATAAAATAATAAATTCAAAAGATAACATTAAAAAATATTTATTACCTCTGTATTAGGGGGAAACAACCCAAAAAGCTAAAGAAGATAACTCTACCGTGATGAGATTATATGTATCAGCCAAAGAGATGACAGAAATTATTTGTTGTTTCAATACTGGGGACAGACGAGGAACTAAGAAATACAGCAGTAAGAATGCGGATAGTAAGTTCATTATGATTTGTCTTATTGGTTTAGTGAATTCCCAGTATAGAAGCGATATCTTCATTCACATGCAAGTATGAATGAAGTTTTAAAGCCAAACATAACATGATTTTAGACTCTTTGCCTTACTGCTTATTACATGTTACCATTTTTGCAACATTGGGAAAATGAAGAGTTGGTCCTATATGCAACCCTACATCTTATCTTCATGTCATCAGCATTGCTGCAAAGCAGAAACTATGAAAACAAGAGAGAAGGAGGAAATAGTAAGCAATTAGAATTCTTTTCCTAAGGAGAAAGAGGCCCCCGGTATCTAACTAGTCATAAGGCAATTTATGAATATGAGGATTCCAGAAAGCAATTTTATAATATTGCCTTTAAAAATAATAAAACTCTAGAAACAGAGGATTTAGGGCAATGTTGCATGGTGGAATGAGCGTTAGAAAAGCACTTCTATACCCATTATTTCATTTCACCTTCATTTCACTGTGAGTGAATAAGGCAGGAGATATCTATGACTTTTGCAGATGAGAAATTGAGCCTCAGAAACATTGTTATTGGTCCAAGGTTGTGTAGTTATTAAAAGAGAGACCTAGGAATAAAACTCAAGTCTTATGACTAGTTTTCTGAAGTTTTTTTCTACTAGGAAATGTCACTTTGACTCATCCATAGAAGATAACTTTAAAATTGGATCTCCATGAACTAATAAGAGCCAAAGAGTCTTAATTTTAAAATGAGAAAGTTAGGATTTTATGATTCTCAGATTTAGCCTCCCAGAGAGTTAAAGTGACTTAGGCTTCGTCTTTCAGTCAGGCTTGCAAAAGAGTTTGTATGGTAGGTTTTAGCACTTTATTGATGACAAATAGTGTTATTGTGGAAGATTCAATAGCTAATAAGCATTGGAACCACAAGTCTCCTTCACCTTACAGAGATTCTGGAGTACAGTGCAACTCAGGGATTGCAGGCAAATTATTCTCAAATTGGGGTGTTCATAGCCCAGAACTACTGTCTAAGAGTGTATGAAACTGCAGGGCAAACTGGACACATCTTTCCAGAGTGTCTATTTTACTTGGTACTGACCACTGTGCTGCAGTTTTCTTACACTAAGACAATGAGAACTATATCACAGACTGCAAAAATCAAATGAATTTTTTAAATGAAAGAGAAGACTTCAAAGATATTTCTCACATTGGTTATTTCTTGTATTCTGCTCCCAAGCTCCATGAGTGTTTATTTACTTTCCTCTGAAGTTAGAGTACGGTTTGTTAAAAAAAAAAAAAAAGGCAAGCAGTGCTTTAGGATACAAAGCCCCTTCCACTCCATTCACCTCTCTCCATGATACAATCCTCTGGAGCAAACCCACCCTCTTCTTAAAATCCCAAGTCATAAAATTGTCATTAGTCTACAGCTGAGGATTTCCTAATGTATCTTTATACATTTATTCTTAGCCCTCTGACTGGACATACCTCCTTATCTTGATAAAGGAATACTGTGTATTTTTCAAATCCAACACTTCTATTCTAAATAATTATAATATTGCCAGTTACACTGACTTCTCGTTGTTAGTTTGACTGATGCTTCCTGCTCCATTTGGCATGCCTATCATAGAACTTCTGTTTTTATATTCCACTTAACCAACAGTCCCCTTTCTTTCCCTGCCACCCACCCCAAATTCTGTAAGTTAAAACGCTTCTTGTCCCTAAACCAGATCTATAACACTCTCCAATCAAATCAAGGATGCTATTTTACCTAAAAACTGAGATAGAAACTGAATGTAAAAAATAAACTTAATTTACAGAATGCCTGTACTTAGACCTGTACAGTATGTAGCCTTTCCAGACTGGTTTCTTTCACTAAGCAATATGCATTTAAGGTTCCTACATTTGTTTTTGTGGTGTGATAGAGTATTTCTCTTCATCACTGAATAAAATTTCATTGTATGGATGTACCACAGTTTGTTTATCCATTCACCTTTTGAAGGACATTTTGGTCGCTTCTAGTGTGGTACAATTATGAATGAAGCTGCTATAAACATTTTGTGCAAACTGTTGGGTGTAACTAAATTTTCAATTTATTTGGGTAAACACCTAGGAATGTGATTCCTAGACCATATGGTAAGATGACTTCAACTATGTAAGAAACACAAACTGTTCTTCAAAATGGCTCTACCATTTTGCACCCCCACCAGCACTGAATGAGTTTCCAATTCTCCACATTCTTACCAGAATTTAGTATTCTCAGGTTTCTGGTTTTTGGTGTTTTTGTTTGTTGTTGTTGTTGTTTGCATTTTAGCCATTTTAATACGTGTAAAATGCTTTTTAAACTTGTTTTGTACTATTCATTTCTCTTCAAGGTTTACAGCCTATTAAAATACTAAGCTGTATTCCTGCTAAAATAAAAATCAAACTTAAGCTCTGCATGTGTCTAATTTTTTTAAAAAAAGATAAAGTATGTAAAAATCTAGAAATATCCCCAATAAATTCAGTGATAAATTGAATAAGATAGGAATGGAATACAGCAAAACTCCTCCTAATCCACAATATTATGCAACCTGAGCTTAGAAGAGACACTTAATAAATACCACCTTTTTGAAAAGAGATGTTTCTATTACCTCTATTATGAAGAACCAGCCAATTCCAGCCTGAGCATAAGACATGAAAGGAATAAAAGCATATAATTTGAACTTTTTAGAATCAATTTCAAAGCCACTAAAGTTATTTTTCCTGAGATGTAAGCAAGGCTTCAGACACCTATAAAGCACCTGACTTGTTTACAGTAAGAAAAAGGTGATAGGTAACTTACTAATGGTGTACATAGATTTCTTCATAAGGGATGTCTTAGAGAAGACATAATCTCCATTATAATAATTTAGGCATTTTCTGATTAAGAACTCACCATATGGTTTCACATCACACTTTGGAGAAGGAAACAGTTAGGAGCTTATTGAGGGTCCATTACAAAGTATAACCAATAGCTAGCATCTTCTTCTAAGGGGCTCAGGATGACATCCTGGGAATAGAGTGGACTTTACAGGCTGATGGGGTTGGGTTGAAAAAAGATTTGCTGTCTAGTCCATAGCAGATGATCAAGAGTTTCACAGAGTCTTTGAGGTAGCTGTCATGCATTACAGGTTGGGGTTTACAGGAAGCAGAATCTTAGAGACAAGAGTGTAGCATGCAGGAAGATTATTAGGAAGTCCTTTTGAGATCCAGAGCCATGGAAGAAAAGGGAAAGAAGAAAATTAAGTAAGGCTGCCAATAGTACCAGACAAGGACACAGGGGGCTCCAAAGCTTAAGTGGCCCAAGAGAGTTGCCCCATTTTTGGCTAAAAGGACTAGGACTTTACCCTTGCTTTGATCAGTCACTGGATGTAAACCACCCCTGGAAGGGCATGATCTTGGGAAAAGTAGATCCCTATAGCTTACAAGGCTCTAATCTGAATGTTGTCTCCTGACAAAGCTCTTACAGTTAGGAGGCTCTGGTTGGGCTATGTCTCTGTCATCATAGGTCACTCCTTGCATCCCTATGATCTCTTCTTTCATATACATTCAGAGAGCAGCTACTCCAGGATTCCAGTGAGTCTCCTTTTCTGGAGGATACCTAAGAGAAGGACGTCAACAGGGACCAAATTTAGTCCTGGCCACTGCAGCTGGTTTTTGGGCTGGAGCTGATAATCTACCTATCCTTGTTTTTCCATCCATTCTGTATTCCTTTCACCCTCAAATGTTGGTCTTAGTGGTTTATCAGGTGATATGACCTAGATCCTTACCCCTTATGGATAGGGACTCTTGGTCACCATGGCCCATCTCAGACTAGGATGGTTACACTTGTCTATTTACCAGACAGTTGAGCAAGGAAATATCAAGAGATGCTCAAGTAAATTCCAGATCCAAACATATTCTACCCTGCTCCCATTGAGTAATAGTGGTCCTACCTCTTCCTGATGATCAGGTTGATTTCCCAGGCCAAGTTGCTTGCTGAGCCCTGTACATAAGAGGACTTTAGGCAGCTTTATAGTTAAATAAGCCTATTAATGTGCCCACTAGTTGGATACATCCCTTTTGGGGAACAGAACATTTTAACCCTGCAGAGACTAGACTTACAGAAATGAGACAACCAAGTTTTCTGACCGAGTCATTGTGAGTGAAAATAAGTGAAGCCACTCCCGCTTCTAGTCTTTGGCTTCCACATCGTGTACTCTCTCTTTGGGGCACAGCACCATATACCAATGAAAACTAATATTTGTGGCACCATAGAGCAGTGGGGAAAATAAATGTTCTTTCTATTTGAGATTTTTTTTTAATTTGGATTTTAGAAATTTAAAAAATTACAAACAGTAAATTCTACTCTTTGTGCATTAGACAGGGATATAGAGTTGTATACACACTACCACAACCATAAAACAGTTTCATCACCCCCAAAATATTTCCTTATGCTGCCTCTATCCCCTGGTAACTACTGACATGTTTTTTTATACCTACAGTTTTGCCTTTATAATGTAAATGATAATGTATATGCCAGAATATCATAAAAATAGAACCACACAGTATGTTGTCTTTTGTGTTTGGCTCCTTTCTTTTAGCAAAATGGATTTGAGATTAATCCATGTTGCTGTATCTATCAATAATTTATTACCTTTTATTGATGAGTAGTTTTATATTGTAGGTATATACCACAGCCTTTTTTATTATCTCTTGAAAGACAATTGGGTTGTTTTCAGTTTTTGGAGATTATGAATAAAGCTCATATAAACATTTGCATGCATGGTTTTGCATGAACATAAGCTTTCAATTCTCTTGGGGAAAAAACTACCTTTTTAATAAATGGTGTTGGATCAATTGGATCCACAAGAAAAAAAAAACTAAATTTTCTTTTACCATACACAAAAATTAATTCCTAGTGCAGCACAGATTTGTAGTAAAATATTTCTTAAGCATGGTATAAAAATTATTAACCATAAAAGAATCGTTAATAATAAAGGAAAAGAAACTATATTAAAATGAAGGAATTTATTAAAGATGAAATTAGAACAAAAGAAAGTAAGTCTGAGAGCAAAAGAAGAAATACAACTGAGAGAGGGCTCATACCCAGTCTTTACATGTTCTTTGTATAATCAAGTTAGAAAGTGCACACAGCTGGACGTGGGTGAGATGGACAAGAGAGCTCAACCATCAACCTAGAAAAGATGATACCCAATGGAGAATAAACTTTTGAAAATGTGCTCAACCATTTTAGTCACCAGAACAAAGCAAATTAACCCCACAATTAAATACAATACCACTACACATACCATAGAATGGTTAAATTAAAAGACATAATACAAAATGTGGTAAGGATGTGAAACAACTTTGCACAACCACTATCACTACTGGTTTGATATCTACAGAATCAAGTACACATGTATAACCAGATGCGCACAAGAATGTACAGAACTATTTGTAACAGCTCCAAGATGGAAATTTCCCCAAAGTACATCAACCACAGAATGAAAGAATATAACTGTGGTATATCCAACCAGTGGAATGCTATCCAGCGTGAAAATTAAGGAATAGTGGAAACAACTATAACAAATACAGTATTGAGCAAAAATAGACCTAAAGGTAAAACAAGAATGCGGTTAGAAGTCAGAGTAGAAATACCTGGAGCATGGGTGGGGGCAGGAAGAGGACTCTACATATATTCTTTCTTGACCTTGGTGAGAGTTAGAAGGTTGTTTTCCTCATGGAAATTTACTGAGCTGAATATTTATGTTCATGCACTTTTCTTTTCTTTTTTTTCTTTTTTTTTTTTTTTTAAGATTTTATTTATTTATTTTGACAGAGATAGAGACAGCCAGCGAGAGAGGGAACACAAGCAGGGGGGAGTGGGAGAGGAAGAAGCAGGCTCAAAGCGGAGGAGCCTGATGTGGGGCTCGATCCCATAACGCCGGGATCACGCCCTGAGCCAAAGGCAGCCGCTTAACCGCTGTGCCACCCAGGCGCCCCCATGCACTTTTCTATATGGAAGTTATACATTAATTTTTAAAACTTCAAAAAATAGCAGCGATACTAAAAGGCTTCCAACAATTCTGGGCTGAACTAAGTTAATGTAACTCTAGTCTAAATATTGCGCTTTATTTTTTTTACCCCATCCTGTCCCACCCCACTGAGAAACACCAAAAAACCAATGGTTATTAAGCTATCCGACAGGCTGGTATAGGTTCAAGAAGGAAAAAAGACATTTATGAGAGTGCCTGGCACCTCATATTCTCTCCCTTATGGCTTATGTGACTTTTCTTTCATCATCCTAGATCAGCTCCTTGACAGAACAGATTAGCTGGATGTCCCCACACAGGGTCTTGATTTTGCTTCTTGCAGTCTTCAGAGTGTGTTCACGGGCAGATGTGCCAGGGCATGTGTGATGTACCTATTCCCTGCTCCACCCCAAGGTTTGTTGAGAAGAATATTGTAAAATCTTACCATCTTCTTGCTGTCCCTTCACTCCCCTTGCTATCCCACTCATTGAGGTAGAGCTAGTTATCTGATGGGTGAATCTGGAAGAAGACTGAATGAGGTATGCGTAACCCAGCCCTTTCCCCTCTTCTCCTCTCTGCATTTCCCAACTAACACAGAATCTGGCTCTTGCTTTTTTACAGCTATAACATAAGCTCAGTGCTAGAGGTGCTGTCCCTGCCGTGGAGGCTGCTCAGCCCCATGCAGCACAAACAGGAGGAAGTGAGGTAAGTCTGTATTTTTGGAGGGGTTAGAGAGCAAGCCCATTTGGCAATTACACTGAACTAAGTTTTTCAACTCGGTCTTTCTCAGTAACAATGGCCTTCATCTGTCTTGCTGGGTTTTGTTTCATTTTGTTTTCCAATTTCTAACTTTGTTCAGGGCCAGAATAAAAGGAAGTAGAGAAGTGCTACTTTTTAAGCATTCTCAAGACCTACATAATATGCATAAATTCTGATATGGAATATGTTCATAAAGTTTTATATAAATAGTCATTCTCTTAAATGTTGTTAATTATATTCTAAATTTGATATTAGAAATATATTCACTTCTTATCTTCCCCATGTCAAAAACTTCTTCCCCATGAGTTTCTACTTCTCTGTACTTTCCTTAAAGGCTGAGACCTTTCATATTATTTCGTCTGAGACTTCAGGAAAGAAGAGGAAAAGAAACAGAGAAGGGAAGGAAGAGAAGAAAATATTAATAATGGTTTCCATTTATTCGATGCTCTCTATGTGTCAGGCACCAAGTGATTTATATGTATTTTCTGATTTAATTCTCAAACAAACCCATTTTGCGGATAAGAAAACTGAAGCTAGGAAAAAATAAGTTGCATAAGACCACAAAGCTTGGTAAAAGTCACATTTCTTTCAATGTCCACATTATTTTCTGACTATGTTTTATTCAGCACTTGCCTTTGTTTGCCATATGATAGTATAATCATTTTATACATGTTTCCTGACTTATGAAATCAATTATCAGCCTCTTTAAAGCATAGATTGTTTACTATTTCAATTTATATCCATGATTTGTAACATAATGCCCTTGACCCAGCAGGTGTTCAGTAAATGTTTGTTGGTGATAGCCAAGAGCTCACAACAAATAAGACCGTAAGACAAACACTATTAAAATCTGACTGGATGTTAAATATGGAATTTGAAGCTGTTGTGCAAGTTCAGTGGATAAAACAGGGAATCTGGTCTCTGTTCTGCACAAGCTGTAAAAAGATATGCTATCTGTAAATAAAATGTGTAGTGAAATTTTTAAGAACTTTGAAACCAGGGACCCGGTTCTACCACTTATTAGCTATAAGACCCTGAAAAAGTCCTCCCCCTCTCAGTTTCTTTCCTTTTCTCAAAAGGCGTTACATCTTCCTGAAAGGGTTAGGAAGAGGTAATAACAGCTTGTGCAGATTGAAAACTGTAATAATCTGATACTATCGATTTACATTTGTCTTTTGGTAACACTCTATGCTATAGCTGATAGAATGATACATGATATTGTACAAAAGTAATATAATATGCTTCACAGATATAATATTAGATCATGTTATACTGCCATTTTATAGTATCTATTAATTTTTTGGTCATAGCCCAGGGTGAGCTCTCAATACACATTAAGCCTTACTTTCTAGACAGAGAAAATGTGGTTACCGTCACTGAAATGAAGTTGCTGCATCTTTCCTGTCTTCTTTATTTCCCCCTCCTGCCTGTCACTCCCGTCAGAACCATGAAATATTAATTAACTCGTTCAGGGAAAGTTTTTGCTAGGGCTATTCTTCCACCTAATTTTCCAAGCTCCTGTGAACCCCTCTTTCTTCAACCTTATCCTGTTCTTGCAGCAGACCTGGATTAAGAACACCTGAGTTCATACTGGCAAATCAATGGATCAATAGAATATATACTAGGTCATCTTCAGGTCTCTGCAGCAGCATAGAGTACTGGCTGCGTATTCAGCACATGCTTAAAAATGCCTAGTGGTTGGAATTTAACTTTGTCATAGGACAAACTCACCTGTGTTGTGTTTTTCACACCCTTTCAAGAAGCTCTTTATGTCCAGTATAATTGAGTCTTCCTGAAGACAAACTCCTAAAAGAAAATAATCATTAAATTAATATTTTTTGAGAAATACAAATACCATTTTTTAAAATTTATTTTTTTAAAAAATGCATGTTTTTGAGTTTTAAAAATTCAAAGAAGATAAACAGGAAATAAAAACTGAAAAGCTCCCATGATCCCATCTTTATCACTGCTAGAAATCATTATTAATTAATTCCTGTGTATCTTTTCTGAAAATACCTATACAAACACATATATGCCAGTCTTACACACCCTCAGACTCCCTGTACACACTTATTCACATACTAGAATTTGTACATATACTTATTCTTTTTTATTTTATATTTTTAAAAAACATGTTACTTATTTACTTGTGAGAGAGAGAATGAGAGAGTGAGTGCAGAAGCAGGGGGAACAGCAGGCAGAGGGAGAAGCAGGCTCCCTGCTGAGCAAGGAACCTGATGCAGGATTGGATCCCAGGACCCTGGGATCATGACCTGAGCCACCCAGATGTCCCATACTTATTCTTTTTTAAAATACATGTAGTATATACTACGCATACTGTTCTACAACTTACTTATATCTGAAATACAATAATCGTAATAGTTGTATAATGGACACAGAATCTACAATATACAACCAATTGTGTTCATAGTATTTCACTGACTAGACATTCCATAACTTATTGTACAATTCTTTCATTTATGAAGACTTTGATTTTTCCCTTTTTGGGGGGAGTAGTTTAAAAACAGTGCTTCACTGAATATGGTTGTGACAATTATTGCAAACTTGAGTCAACATTAACACATCCACCAACTTGTCTGTATTTAAGATTCTGTTTTTGGTTGCCAGAAGGGAGGTGGGTGGGGAAAATGGGTGACATAAAGGGGATTAAGAGTACACTTGTCTTTATGAGCACTGATAAATGTATAGAATTACTGAATCATTTTATCATATATCTGAAACTAATGTAACACTGCATGTTAATTATACTTCAATAAAAAATAAAAACAAACAAAAAACATTAACACATTTTTAAGTGGCAAAAAGAAAAGGAGCACGGTTTAAAGTATAAAACTATTGTATTTTGATAGGCATTCTTCCCCAAAAGTTAGACTACTTTACACTCCCAAAAGTAGTGTAAGAATGCCAATCTTATAGTTGAAAAAAAAATGGCAGTCTATTGCATTGATGTCTTACCTTGTAAGTCCTTTTTTATTAATGAAGTTGATCATTTTTCACTGCTTTTATATTATGTTAATGGCATATAAGTGTAACTGTACTTTGCATTCCCACTTTTTCCATACATAAAACATGCCCTCCAAGATGGTGACAGTCTTGCGCAAAAGGGGAAAGCTTAACACATTGGCATCTGAGTATACTTTTCTAACATTTTGTTTTGGGATTCTTTTTACACGCAAAAAATATTGACATTCCAAAATGTTTGTGTTTATGTGGGTTATATCTAATGATAGTTATTTATCACACTAAAAATTAATGTTAAAAATTTATTTATAGGGGCGCCTGGGTGGCACAGCGGTTAGGCATTTGCCTTCGGCTCAGGGTGTGATCCTGGCATTATGGGATCGAGCCCCACATCAGGCTCCTCCGCTGTGAGCCTGCTTCTTCCTCTCCCCCTCCCCCTGCTTGTGTTCCCTCTCTCGCTGGCTGTCTCTCTCTCTGTCGAATAAATAAATAAAATCTTTAAAAAAATTATTTATAATTATTTAATGTAATACTAAACCCATTTCAAGTTAACATAAATGATTTTAAGAAAAGTACATTTAAAAGAAAAGAAAACAGTTAAATTCCAATATCTGCTTCTGAATTTAATTTATTGCGATATCAAATATCCTGTATCTTCTGGAAAACTTTATGAAATTCTTACAAGAAAATGAAGATGAAAGGACAAATGATGACTTAATAGTATTATTAAAGAAGTCTTTCACCTTGTGTACCTAAAGGGTACTTGGACCACACTTTGAGAACCACTTTGTTAGAGCAAGACTTTCTGTCTATAGAAATAAGAATATCCTGGTTTTTTGGTTTTTTTTAAATGTCCTTTGAGTTCGGGTGCTCAGGCTTCAGAAATCAACTAATCACTAGCAATCTTGTCAACAGAAAGCTGATGTAATGAGGAAGAAAACACCACCAAGGTATCAAGAATTGATTAATTAAAGTTTTTGTTTGTTGTTTTTAGTTTGGCTTCATAGTTGTGAACAAACAAATCCTCTGCTACAGGTAATTTATTTTGGAAAGTTTTGAGCCTTAGAAAGAGTCAAAATAGAAGTTAACAGTATATATGTTTCATGATATGATTTTTGTATCTTCAATTATGCCTAGTGATTAAATTTCTTATTGGCTGCGCTTGAGCTCAATTTATTATATTATTAATTCTTTTCCAATGACAAGAATGACGGAAGTTCATTTCTGCATGAAAATATGAGCTGACAAGCTTCCTCTCAACCTTCTCCCGGGATTTCAGTTCCGTCTGTTTTCCTATTGAAATTCAGAGATTTGTGCTATTATTTTTCTTTTATTGCCTTAATTTATTGTATATACATATAAAATTTATATACATCATAAATGTGATTCAGACATGTGTATTTCTCTTTCATTTGCCTCCTCCAACTTTCTATCCCCTTAAACTATTAATGTCATCCCTCTCCCCAACAACCCCATGTAATCCATATAGTCCTTATATTTATTTCCATGCGCTTATAATAATGCACCTCCTATACACACACATAAATGCAAACATACCTTTAAAGGTACAAATTTGGGGGCATCTGAGTGGTTCAGTCGGTTGAGTGTCTGACTCTTGATTTTGGCTCAGGTCATGATCTCAGGGTTGTGAGATTGAGCCCCATGTCAGGCTCAGTGCTGAGCATGGAGCCTGCTTGGGATTCTCTCTCTCCTTCTGCTTCTCCCCCATCCCTCTCTAAAAAATTAAAATAAATAAAAATAAAGGTACACATTTTTTTCCAAAAAAAATGTGATCACAGTATGTATATTTTTCTGGATCTTGCTTTGTCTCACTAAATAATTACCCATGGTGAATACCAATAAGGGAATTAGTATACATATATTTTTTAAAGATTTTATTTTTAAGTTATCTCTATACCCAACATGGGGCTCAAACTCACAACCCTGAGATCAAGAGTCACATGCTCTACTAACTGAACCAGCCAGGCGTCCTGGAATTAGTATAGTTTTAATTCATTATTCTTAAGAGTTGAATAGCATTTTTTTATTTTTGTGATTTCTTTTAATTTTCTAAATTTCAGTTTAACATACAGTATTCTATTAGTTTCAGGTGTACAATGCACTTAAATTTATTCAACCATTCATTTTTCTATTAAGGGCCTTTCCATTGTTGCTAGTTAATTTTTTATTTATTAATTATTGTTATTTTCTATCTTTGCCATCCTGAAAAATGCTAGAATACACATCCTTGATGATATATACTTACATACCAGCAATTTCATTTTTATAGGACAAAAAGATAGAATGCCAAAGTAAACTTCTGGGTCAACAGAGATATAAGTTTTTGAAACATTTTTAATAGAAGTTGCAGATTGCTTTTCAGAAGGGACACAGAATTCACAATTCTATCAGCAAGCATGAGGATATCCTTATAAGTGTTAATCACACCTGTTAAATTTTAAAAGTATGACTAGTACAAAATAACAACACATTACATTACTTATGAATTTGAACATCTTTTCATACTTCGTTGAAATTGTGAATATGTTCTTCTGAAAATAATCTGCTCCAATTCCTTGCACACTGTTCATATGGGACTCTTCCTGCTTACAGTTTTGGCTGAGGCTGCAGCTCTGAGAACAGTAGGTGCTACCCTCACATTTTAAATCAAAATGCCAGTTTTTCTATGCAGGACTTAAAAAGGAGGTATCAAAAACTGGTTCAATAAACATTAATCCATCATTTGCATCCACTATCTATAAGAAAGCTAAGAATGTAATAAAAATTTAAAGAGACAGTAATAAAGGACATTGCAAGTGTTCCGTCGGAGAAAAACAAGTGTTTTCCCCTCGCTCAGAGCCAAACGAGGAAGCTGCCATGATGGCATGGGGAGCTAGAGATATATATCTGTTGAAATCTGGGAGATACAGGAATTAGGATATGGCTCACACCTAAAAACTCTGAGGCAGAGAAACTTGCCCCTACTGGCAGAGCAAAGAGACAACAATGAGAAATGCTGCCCTTCGGGAATTTGACCGGACATGGACATATGTACATCTCCAGGAAGCTAAATGAATGGGATCTCTGGTCAGAAAGACAAACAAGGTATTTTAAAAGGAGGAGTCAAGGGACTTGAACAGAGAATGGGCCATAAGGAGCCATGATCTGATTTGGGAAAGCCTTGACTGCCTAAGATGGAACATCCCCAGTGACAGGTTTAGAAATAAGCAACACAGTGCCCCTCAAGAGAAAAAGCCATTCTGAACATCTGCCTCTCCCAGCAAAGCCAACACAAGATACAACTGTACAACTTGTCTTGCCCCTTAGTTCTACCTTATCCTGTACTCTAATCCTGGAGGATTTTAAAGCAGTTTAGTGAACAGAGGAAGAGGAAATGATAAAAAGGGATTTCACAGGCAAGGTAGGGAAACAGAAAAACAAAAGATGGCCACACCCACATATTGGTTTCCTCGTGTTTTGTTCATCTTTTCTGAATTCTTTGGGTGATTACTAAGTCACTTTAATTTCATTTTTCTTCTCTAATTAAGGCCATAAATGTTTCTGAGTATTGCTTTCATTATTTCTCATGGGCTTAAGTACTCTTTCTTATAGGGAGTTTGCAATTTTCCTTTGATCTAAGGATTATCTGGGAGTGTGTTTCTTAACTAGTATTTATTTTTCATTATATTTAAAAATGTATTTGTAATTTTATGAAACTATTAAGAGGTCATTGTTAGGGTTAATAAGTAATACTCCCTTCCTCTTCCTTCTCTTTCGAGTTGGAAGCTGTAACCAGGAGCCAAAGATACGGAGATGAAAATGTCAGTGTTTTTTTTTTTTTAAATAATAATTTTTTACTATGTTATGTTAGTCACCATACAGTATATCCTTAATTTTTGATGTAATGTTCCATGACTCATTATTTGCGTATAACACCCAGTGCACCATGCAATATGTGCCCTCCTTAATACCCATCACTGGCCTATCCCAGTCCCCCACACCCCTCCCCTCCAAAACCCTCAGTTGAAAATATCAGTTTTAACAGAGTAAGTCTCAGTCCAAGGTAGGCGCTTGCTAACCTTCACCTCTGATTTAACAAGGTTTATCTACAGAGCCCCTCAAAATGTTAAATTACAACACTAGGGCAAGCTCACCCCTTAAAATTTACCACCCAGAGGAGAAATTGTGATTTTTCTTAGACATGCTAGGGTTCAAGTCTGAGTGTTGGTGTACTCTAAGTGAGCACACTGATGTCAGAGTAACTGTTCCGTGCATGCATGGTCAACAATGTTGTAGAAGTCAAGCTGCTATCTTCTAAGCACATACCAGGAGACCTCCCTGCTTCCAGCCTCTTCATATTAACTTAAGACTCAGGAGTAGGAAGACCTCAGCCTACCTGGTTCATCAACTCCTAAGCAAAGATCTTGAAGACCAAGGACAGGAGGCTTTGACATGTAAGACCAATGTAGAATTTGCTCCGAAGGATCCATGAATCTCATAGTGTGCTGGACTCTGTGGACACTGCTATCTGAGCTCTTCTATCGGCTCAGGGAAGAGCCCTACGTTAGTTATCTACTGGTGAAGATGCTGGATCAGAAAGCTACCGGCCAGGAATTCACTTGCCTCTGACTGGATGTTAGCCTTACTAGATCTCAGGACAGGCAGACGGACTAGGAGTAGGAGCAGAGGGGAAACAGGTGAAGTTCACATGGACCATTTTTCATTATCCTCTCTCACTGACATTTTACATAGTATACGATATTTATTTTCCTACATTCTCATTGTAGAAAGTGAAATTTGAGGGGAAAAGTCACCCAAAAATAGCTTTTATTGATGTTTTAGAATTTTTTTAATTGTTCTCTTATATCTTTTAAGTCTTACAAATACTTTTTTTTCTATTATATGTACTCTTTTTCAGTTTTATTGAGTTATAATTGACATATAAATTTGTGAGATAGTTAAACTGTACATATAGTGATCTGATTTTTGTATGTATATATTGTGAAAGGATTCCTCCCATTTAGTTAATTTACACACCGATCACTTTACATCTTTTGGGGGGGAGGGGTGAGAATATTTCATTTCTATTCTCTTAGCAAATTTCAATTACACAATACAGTATTATCAATTATAGTTACTATGTTTTACATTAGATTCTCATCTAATTATTCATCTTATAGCTGACAGTTAATACCCTCTTACCAAACTCTATTTCCCCTACTCCCCAGTCCCTGAAAATCCTCTTTCTACTCTCTGTTCCTATGAGTTCAAACTTTATGGGTTTTTTTTTATGATTCTATATGTAAATGATACCATGCAGTATTTGTTTTTCTGTCTAGCTTATTTCACTTAGCACAACACCCTTAAAGTACATCCATGTCAGTGGAAATGTTAAGATTTAAGATTTTCTTCTTTTCTACAGCTCAATAATATTTCTGTATATATGAGGAATATATACATATATATATGTATGTATACACACACACACACACACATATTACACTTAGGTTATTTCCATATCCTGGCCATTGTGAATAATGCTATAAAGAACATAGATGTGCAGGTATCTCTTTGACATCTTGTTTTAACTTCCTTTGGATACATACGCAGAACTGGTATTGCTGGATCATATGGTAGTTCTATCTTCAATTTTTTGAGGAAAGTCCATTCTGCAACAGGAGTTGCACCAATGTATATTGGTTCCAAATGCAACAAAAGAATAAAATCAAATCCTTATGTCATAATGCACACAGAAACCAACTCTATATAGATGAAGAACCTCAGCTTTACAATAAACTCTTATATTACATATGTGCACCAGGATAAGTTTGTAGGAGAATTTACAACTTCTTGGAAACCTTGTTCTTAACAGTAAAGAAAAATAAATGATGGCAATCCAATGTCCATCAACTAGAGAATGAGCAAATAAACTGCTCTTTTTCACACATAAGAAATTATATGGTAGTAAAAGTAAATGAGCCATAGCTGCATACATTATTAATAATATAGTAATAATAATAATAATATAATGTTAACTGAAAAGGCAAGTCAAAAAACTACATATGGTAAGGTATTGTCCGTTTCTAATTCTTGGCTTGGGTAGCATTGTCAGAGGTATTTATTATATCATGTATCAATAAATGTATTAATTAAGTGGTTAAGATGAAAAAGGTCGTATGTGGAATTAATGATGACAATATGTATAATCCGAGTCCAAAAAGAAAAATCTGTGTTTAATACACTAAATTTGAATCTTGACTGAGATGTCTATTATCGTTCCTCTGTACTAGCACTTCATTCTTATGTAAGGACTACTGTATTTCATTTCAAATACTTTACCACATTTTGAACATGTGCCAGACAAGTCCTCCATCATTATTCTTATTTAATAAGGCAGTCCTCACTTTTTTCGGTCCTGTGCTAACTACATCACAGGCATAACAGAACTGTGTCCTCTGTTTGCACAATTTCTCAGTTACTATGAAACCATGCAAAGCAAGGGCAGTTTTGACATACACAAGTTTTAGTTACTATTACACTACACAAAGTGGCGACTGTCTATACTTTTCAATATTTCATCCAAATATTTTGTTAAATTTAGAAATGTCTCAAGCCAAAAACCAATTTTATCATAAAACTCACAGATTAATTAGGAGATAATAGCCATATCTATAATTTGTATTGAAACTATTGCAAAAATAAAAACATTAAGTAAACAGCTATACAATAAAAATACATAACAAAATATCTGAAACTATATCAGATATAAAATTCTATTAGATGGAACTGGAAGCTAAAACTCATTAACCCATGGAGCCTCTTTCTCTGCTCCTGAGCAGAGCCATCTTCTAACCATTCATAAGTTACTCAACCCATGTCTCAACTGCCTTGGAATGTTTTAGGGCACAGAAATCAATTCCCCATAATAGACCTTGATTTGTGTGGGACATAGGACTCTATGGGAAAATATCCAAGTAAAAGTAAGTCTGATAGAGTGTACAAAAGAGCAGTAGGACCTGAGTTTGCAAAGAGAAATGTTTCCAGGGAGAGTATGAGACCAGGATTCACTATTTCCTTAACATTGCCCCTTGGAGTCCTATTAGCTCTAAGAAAGTGAATGATGCAGAATAAAGAAAGAATCTACCAGGGGCCCAACCTGCCTGCTATGAGAAAATATTTGAAAAGACTAGTCATATACGCCAAAATTCTCAACAAGATCCTAGCTAATAGGATCCAACAGTACATTAGAAGGATTATCCATCATGACCAAGTGGGATTCATCCCTGGGATGCAAGGGTGGTTCAACATTCACAAATCAATCAGTGTGATAGATCATATCAACAAGAAAAGAGTCAAGCACCATATGATCCTCTCAATTGATGCAAAAAAAGCATTTGACAAAATACAGCATCCTTTCCTGAAAAAAACCCTTCAGAGTGTAGGGATAGAGGGTACATTCCTTAATTTCATAAAAAAAACATCTATGAAAAGCCTACAGCGAATATCATTCTCAATGGGGAAAAGCTGAAAGCCTTTCCCTTAAAATCAGGAACACAACAAGGATGCCCACTCTCTCCACTATTATTCAACATAGTACCAGAAGTCCTTGCAACAGCAATCGGACAACAAAAAGGGATAAAAGGTATCCAAATCGGCAAAGAAGAAGTCAAACTGTCTCTCTTTGCAGATGACATGATACTCTATATGGAAAACCCAAAAGACTTCACCCCCAAATTACTAGAACTTATAGAGCAAATCAGTAATGTGGCGGGATACAAAATCAATGCTCAGAAATCAGCTGCATTTCTATACATGAACAATGAGACTGAAGAAAGAGAAATTAGGGAATCCATTCTATTTACAATAGCACCAAAAACCATACGATATCTCAGAATTAACAAGAGAGGTAAAGGATCTATATTCTACAGATCACTGTTGAAAGACATTGAAGAAGACACAAAAAGATGGAAAAACATTCCATTCACAGGGATCGGAAGAATAAACATAGTTAAAACGTCTATGCTACCCAGAGCAATCTACACTTTCAATGCCATCCCGATCAAAATACCAACGACATTTTTCAAAGAGCTGGAACAAACAGCCCTTAAATTCGTGTGGAACCAGAAAAGGCCCCAAATCGCCAAGGAATTGTTGAAAAGGAAAAACAAAGCTGGGGGCATCACGTTGCCTGATTTCAAGCTGTACTATACTGGCACAAGAACAGACACACAGACCAATGGAACAGAATAGGGAACCCAGAAATGGACCCTCGGCTGTGATGGTACTGGCACAAGAACAGACACACAGACCAATGGAACAGAATAGGGAACCCAGAAATGGACCCTCGGCTTTTTGGGCAACTAATCTTTGACAAAGAAGGAAAAAACATCTGGTGGAAAAAAGAGTTTCTTCAATAAATGGTGCTTGGAAAATTGGACAGCTATATGCAAAAGAATGAAACTTGACCACTATCTCACACCATACACAAAGATAAACTCCAAATGGATGAAAGACCTCGATGTGAGACAGGAATCCATCAAAATCATAGAGGAGAACATAGGCAGCAACCTCTTCGACATCACCAACAGCAACTTTTTTCATGACACTTCTCCAAAGGCAAGAGAAACAAAAGAAAAAATGAACTTGTGGGACTTCATCAAGATAAAAAGCTTCTTCACAGCCAAGGAACAGTCAAAAAAACTAAGAGGCAGCCCACGGAATGGGAGAAGATATTTGCAAATGATGCTGCAGATAAAAGACTGGTATCCAAGATCTACAAAAAACTTCTCAGACTCAAAACACAAGAAACAAATAATCAAATCAAAAAATGGGCAGAAGATATGAGCAGACACTTTTCCAATGAAGACATACAATGGCTAACAGACACATGAAAAAATGTTCAAAATCATTAGCCATCAGGGAAATTCAAATCAAAACCACACTGAGATACCACCTTATGCCAGTAAGAATGGCAAAAATTGACAAGGCAAGAAACAACAATTGCTGGAGAGGATGTGGAGAAAGGGG
The DNA here is from genome assembly GCF_024610735.1 of Ursus americanus. Classification (NCBI taxonomy): domain Eukaryota; kingdom Metazoa; phylum Chordata; class Mammalia; order Carnivora; family Ursidae; genus Ursus; species Ursus americanus. The sequence goes on from NC_142143.1 coordinate 28,647,942, forward strand.
AATCCCTCTTAAACTGTTGGTGGGAATGCAAGTTGGTACAGCCACTGTGGAAAACAGTGTGGAGGTCCCTTAAAAAGTTAAAAATTGAGCTACCCTTTGATCCAGCAATTGCACTACTGGGTATTTACCCCAAAGATACAGACGTAGTAAAGAGAAGGGCCATATGCACCCCAATGTTCATAGCAGCAATGTCCACAATAGCTAAATCGTGGAAGGAGCCGAGATGCCCTTCAACAGATGACTGAATTAAGAAGTTGTGGTCCATATATACAATGGAATATTACTCAGCTATCAGAAAGAACGAGTTCTCAATATTTGCTGCAACATGGACGGCACTGGAGGAGATAATGCTAAGTGAAATAAGTCAAGCAGAGAAAGACAACTATCATATGATTTCTCTCATCTATGGAACATAAGAACTAGGATGATCAGTAGGGGAAGAAAGGGATAAAGAAAGGGGAGGTAATCAGAAGGGGAAATGAAACATGAGAGACTATGGACCACAGAAACAAACTGAGGGCCTTAGAGGGGAGGGGGGTGGGGGAATGGGATAAGCTGGTGATGTGTAGTAAGGAGGGCACGTATTGCATGGTGCACTGGGTGTTATACGCAACTAATGAATCATCGAGCCTTACATCGGAAACCGGGGATGTACTGTATGGTGACTAACATAATATAATAAAAAAATCATTAAAAAAAAAAAGCAGATGTGGTCCATATATACAATGGAATATTACTCAGACATCAGAAAGAACGATTACCCAACATTTGCAGCAACATGGACGGACTGGAGGAGATTATGCTAAGTGAAGTAAGTCAAGCAGAGAAAGACAATTATCAGATGGTTTCACTCATTTATGGAAAAGATATAGCAGGAAGATCCGTAGGAGAAGGAAGGGAAGAATGAAAGGGGGGGTAAACAGAAGGGGGAATGAACCATGAGAGACTATGGACTCTGGGAAACAAACTGAGGGCCTTAGAGGGGAGGGAGGTGGGGGATTGGGATAGTCCAGTGATGGGTATTAAGGAGGGCATGTATTGCATGGTGCACTGGGTGTTATACGCAAATAATGAATCATGGAACACTACATCAAAAACTAAGGATATACTGTATGGTGACTAACATAACATAATAAAAAATTATTAAAAAAAGAGGAAAAAAAGAAAGAAAAGACTAGTCATATACAGAAGAAAAAAACCTTTTTCTTGCTTTGGTTTGTTTATGGCCAGAGGAAGAAAATATAGAAAACTGAGAATATCTGTGGCAACACTGGCAATCACATGAGCAACAACCCTGAGCAACAAAGTTCAGGGAAAATGGGCACTGGAACAGAAAGATGCTGGAATTGCAAGAAGAAGATCTGTGTGTCAGAATTCTGCCCGTCCAAGCACTCCTAGAAATTTCGGCTCTCTAAGAAATTGCTCAGGAAATCTGCAAAAAGGAAATAAAAACTTGGACTTCCTGTAAGTCAAGAGAGTATTTTTTTTTTAAAGATTTTATTTATTTATTTGACAGAGATAGAGACAGCCAGTGAGAGAGGGAACACAAGCAGGGGGAGTGGGAGAGGAAGAAGCAGGCTCACAGCGGAGGAGCCTGATGTGGGGCTCAATCCCAAATGCTGGGATCACGCCCTGAGCCGAAGGCAGACGCTTAACCGCTGTGCCACCCAGGCACCCCATGTAAGTCAAGAGAGTATTAATTTAGAGATTTGAGGCTTGGGGTGTTGCTACAGATAAAGGAGTCATCAGGAAACATATGGGTGACCTACAAAATTCTACAGCTTTCCTAGATGGGATTTGATAATATAATGGTCCCCTTTAGGGACCAAAGAGTTTTTATCCCTTTGCCTTCTTTAACTCCCATGGCTCTTACCAACTGGCAAATTTTTCTCAGAGACTATTTAGCCATGTCTGGAGACATTTTTGATTGTCACAATTCAAGGTGGGTGCTACTGGCATCTACTGGGTAGAGGCCAGTGCTATTCTATACACTATGTTATTTGATACGCTATGCTAAACATCCCAGAATACAGAGAACAGCCCCTCACACAAAGAATTATCCATCCCCAAATGTCAATTGTACCAGGTCAAGAGGCCCTGGTTTAAGACACATCCCCATTATCCCAACCTCCTGAGTATGAGCCTAGTATTTGCACCAGTATGCCACTTTGAAGGGATGTTATGGAAGTCTCAAGCATGAAAAAGACCTTGTGATTATTTCATTTTTTCCTATATACATTTATATACACCTCTTCTCACCAACATGTCTTCCTGCTTTAGAGTATATTTGTATCACTCTCCTGTGTTAATCCATGACAGATACATATTATCTTTAAAAATACGGCCATCCATCAATTCTAAAAAAACAAAAACAAAAATCTCATCTGAAAAACAAATTGGTTGCAATTATAGCTTCATCTGGTCCCTTGGCATATATCTGTAATGCTGATTTAGTACTTCTGATAAATGTTTCCCCAAATGCATCTCTTTAGCAGCATTAGAAATAATAGCTGAAAGAAATGAGTCTTTCCAGTTGCAGTAACTATAGTCAGAGAGTATATTAACTCAAATTTATTCTTAGGATATTTGTAATGTCCAAACATTTGATTTGTATATTTCTCTGATAGGTGTCATGATGAAAAGTAGTAACACAAATAGGTTAACATAAATAAATTGTTGGTTTTAGGGTTTTGTGTGTGCATGTTTTCTCTGGTTTTTCTGAAGCTGCAATTAATGAAGAGAAGTAATTAAACAGCTGTTAAAAGAGAAGCTGCCTGAGATAGTTGGTATATTTATCCAATGCTATAGAACCATTGCCCCACTGCAGAACTTTATCTATACATAGCTATTTGGGTTTAGGCTTTAGGAAAAGAGCATGTTTTAATAACTCAATTACTTTTTTGTAAAGAGCAGAAGCATCAGAGTTTAATCTTAAGAGAGAAAAGAAAAAAAACCTGGAGGGAGATCAAGAGTATGACCTTGAAGTGTTTTTGTTCATGCATCAAGTCTCCATTCATGCATAAGTATGCCAAGGGAGTAATCAAGGTAGCTGTTTCTGTCTTCCCTGACTGCTGGGTGTTATTACCCAAATCAAGTACATTAAACAAATTGTGGAGAAGATAGGAAAGGAAATGAGCCTTTAAACAGATTTTTAAAGATATTTTTAACTTGGCAGTCTAATAGGGAATCATTTTTCTTTTGAAGAACAATAGATGGTCAGTATCAGTTATTTGTCAGAATCAAGTTAAAAAAACATCTTATGATAGATAGGTACTTGATTTTGAAAACAATTTTGCTTTTAAAAAATAAAAATCATTCTACAGTAAAAACTGTTTATACCACAGATAAGACTGCTCTATGCACATACCATATGATGTCAATGCATTCCAAGGATTACTGGAATTTAGGGCAGAAACGCTAAAGTTTTTGAGTGGGTAATAAGAAACTCTTGGCTTAAGGGCAGAGAATTAAATAAACGAGAAGAATAACTCATGAGTTTGGCAAAATAAATGCCTTATTCTTAGCTAGATACTTAGAAATTATTTGGCATTATATCAAGTTAATTATTCTGTTTACAGGAAGTTGATGCTTTAAGTACAAGGATTTTTTTTTCCTTCTTAATAAAATACAAACTAAGAAAATGATCCTTCTTTTCTGCTACACTTGAATGATTGGAGTAAGGCAATGTGAATACCCATTGAAAAAGAATCTCACTTTAATTCTCTGAGAATAAACAAAAATGGTGCCATTGGTTCTACCAAAGTTTCTCATGATGACTTGAAATTTCAATGTGTATCAGAAAACTTGACTGTGGCCTAGGATTCTGGCTAACATTCAGTTTCTTTCCTGCTATTATGAAATCTCATGACAGAGTACAAACTAAAAGGAGTTTTAAATTTGTTCCCACTTTGCAATTATAAGACCATTAATTAATAGCTGATCTTGTAACCACTCATTGCCATTCATTGCTTTTCTCGATCATGGACTACTCAAAAACAATGTCAACACATACATACAAATATGAAGTAACTTGTTTGTAACAGCAAGAATAATTTCTACATATCAAAATCCTGTTTCTATTTTCAAGAAACCTATAAAAATATTGCTGACTATGCAGAATAAATGAATTGTTAATAGTAATTTCATCTTATTACCTTGTAGTCTTCACAAAATTTTCAGAAAGTGATTATTCACATTTACAATCTTTGCTTTAAGCAAGCTGAATAGGGGGCTATTTGTGGATGAGGAAACTGAGGTTCAGAGCTGCTGCATGAGAAGCTTAAGGCCACAGAGCTAGCAAGTAATATAGCCAATAATAAAATCAATGTCTTTGTACTAAATGAAGCAATCTGTCTCCCAAATGAAACAGCCAGTATTGTTAGAAGAGGATAATATCATCTAGATCTTCTACAATTTTATATCCACAATTCTAATTTAATGAGTCTAATAAAAAGTTACCTATCATGATAAAAAAAAAAAGAGTACTAATATATAAGAAATAAAGAAAACCACAGGAAAAGAAAGAGACCAAGAGATAACTTAGTTTTTAAAACTACTGTAACAGTGGCGCATCGGTGGCTCAGTCAGTTGAGCATCCAACTCTTGATTTCAGCTCAGGTCATAGTCTTGGGATCATGAGATTGAGCTCCTGCATAGGGCTCTGTGCTCAGTGGGGTGTCTGCTTGAAATTCTCTCTCCTTCGTCCTCCAACCCTCCTTCCTACCCCCCCCACCCCATACACTCTGTCTCTAAATAAATAAAATCCTAAAAAAATAAATAAAATTACTGAAACATAGTCAATGAAATAGAGAAACATTAAGAATTTCAACAGAAAATTGGAAACCATTTTTAAAAAAATAAGGTCAACTCTAGAACTCTGGTAATATATTAACTGTGAGTCAATTGTAGCTATTTAAACTTAGATTAATTAAAGTTAAATAAAATTTAAAAGTCAATTCTTTTATAAGACAAAAAAAGAAAAGAAAAGTTAATTCCTTTGTTACACTACACATACATTTCAGGAGCTCAATAGCTACATATGGTGGAAGGCTGCCATAATAAACAGTACAGTCTATAGAGTATTTTCATCATCCCAGAAAGTTCTCCTGAGCAGCACTGTTCTGGAAATAGAAATTACAATAACTGAAATTATTAAGAAATCAATAAGCAGGTTTAATATCAAACTAAATAAAGCAAAACAGCAGATTAGTAATCTGGAGAAGGAATTAGAAAACATCCAAATTTTGGGGCGCCTGGGTGGCACAGCGGTTGGGTGTCTGCCTTCGGCTCAGGGCGTGATCCCGGCGATCTGGGATCGAGCCCCACATCAGGCTCCTCCGCTGTGAGCCTGCTTCTTCCTCTCCCACTCCCCGTTTGTGTTCCCTCTCTCGCTGGCTGTCTCTGTCTCTGTCGAATAAATAAATAAAAAATCTTTAGAAAACATCCAAATTTTAATAGAGTGGGAAGCTTGATAGATCCTCTGCCCTATAAAACAACTATTTAACTGGAGAGAAATATTAAAAGAAAACACACAAACACAAATGTAGTCTCTGGATATTGTCCTAATAGCACACAAAAAGTAAAGAAACATTCACTCACGGAAATCTACTGAATCTCAGTAAGAACAGTGAAAGTCTATGGCATTTAAGCCATTACTTGCTCCCTTTCCCCGTAACTTGTACCAGCTCAGATTTATGGAAATGTTACTCTTGGCACATGGAACTAAGAAGTCCAGGGTGTTCCCTCTCTGTCTAGCTCTAGGTCTAAGGCCATAGCTTCCCTGGTGTTTCTCAGGCCTCCTAACTCCAAAACTTTATTCGAGGTGGGAACAGCTAAGAAAACTAAAACTCTCTTTCCCCACCTACCTAGCCCCTATCTGTAGAAAAGAAGCTCTACTTCAGGCAAAATAAATAAATAAATAAATAAGTAAATAAATCCAGGAAAATTGGGGCCCTGACCATACCCACACCAGCTCACCTGTAGGATAAAGGTTCCATGACCAAAGGGAATGTCAGGAAGACAGGAGCTAACCACCCTTCTAATATTCCTTTGTATAAATAAAGTGTCATTCTGAGACAGGTTGGCCTCTGTTCCCACACCCAGCCACTGTGCAAAGGCACTGAGCTTCTATCCAGTGGAAGAGAAAGGCTACACGGGGAATGGCTTTATTTAGAAGAGAGCATGGAGAACTTCATGCCTAAGGGTCATGCCCAAGGATGTGCCCTCTCAAGAGCTATCAAAGAGGAAACATCCAAGCTACCAGCCCCTAAATGAACATATGGAAAAAACTGTAAACTCCCTGAGTTGCAACAGTCTCCAGGCCAGGCATAAAAATTCAATGGTAAAGAATACAAATCTAATTGACTAAGATGACTAAAGTACAGCCTTTGATTTAAATCATAATGATTTATGCTGACGTAGTGATAGTAGTTGCTAAAAGATAAAAACAAGCCAAAAAAAGAAAAAGAAAAAAATATATAAGCAAAGATAGCAGAAGGTGTGTACTACAGAGGGAAACAGACTGCACAGAATTCATTCACTCAACTCGTTAAACACATAAACAAATGACAAAGCAAAAACAACAATAACATTAGTCCCAAAGGGAACAATAACTAGTGTTACAATGTATTATCTAAAATGTCCACTTTGCAACAAAAAATTACAAAACAAAGACAGAGAAAGTGCAACCCATATACAGTTTCTAAAAAACAAGCTTACAATAAAACTGCCTTTGAGGGGCAGAACTAGTAGATTAAACAAAGACTTCATTAACAACTGTAACTATGCTCAAAGAACTAAATGGAACAATGTCTAAATAATTAAGCATTTATTTATGTATTCTTAATTAGTGCAAAAGATAACTGTGTAAAGTAAAAATAACAACCAGGCATTGGGGGATTAATAACATGGATAAATAAAATGAATGACCATAATGTCATACATGATGGCAGGAAAGAATTAGTAATACACTATTATAAGATATTTGCATTAAATATGAAACAGTATAGTGTTATTTGAAGGCATATATTATTTGCAAATAATTGCAAATATATTACAAACTCTTGGGAAACCACTAAATATTTTAAAAGAAGCATAATTAATACATTAAGAGAGAAGATAGAACTTAATCATATAAAATGCTTAATTAAAATCTGAAAAGAAAGAAAAAGGAGTGGGGAGAGAAGGAAAAGCAAAGAAATAAATAACGAATATAAGAATAATAACTTTGATCAAAAGAAAGCTGGAATAGTTATATTAATTTCATAAAGCTGATTTCAGGACAGGAAAATTTCCAAGGATTAAAAAAACGTATTATACGGGGAAGAGTCCAAGATGGCAGAGGAGTAGGAGACCTTAGTTTTGTGTGATCCCAAGAATTCAGGTAGATAGCTATCAAATAATTGTGAACACCTGCAAACTCAACAGGAGATCTAAGAAAAGAATTACTGCAATTCTACAAACAGAAAAGCGATCACTTTCTGTAAGAATGACAAGACGGAAAAACTCACCTCAAAAAAGAGAACAAGAGGCAGTACTCACTGCCAGGGACCTAATCAGTATGGATGTAAGTAAGATGTCAGAACTACAGATCAGAATAACAATTATAAAGATACTAGCTAGACTTCAAAAAAAGCATAGAAGACACTAGAGAATCCCTTTCTGGAGAAAGAAAAGCACTATAACCAAGTCAAAAAGGCTATTAATGAGATGCAATAGAAAATGAAGGCTCTAATGGCTAAGATAAATGAAGCAGAAGAGAGAATTAGTAATATAAAAAAACAAAATGATGGAGAATAAAGAAACTGAGAAAAAAGAGAGATAAACAACTACTAGATCGTGAGGAGAGAATTTGAGAGATTAGTGATACCTTAAACAAAACAATATTAAAATAATTGGGATCCTAGAAGAAGAGGAAAGAGAGGGGGGGCAGAAGGTATATTAGAGCAAATTATAGCCAATAATTTCCCTAATCTGGGGAAGGAAACAGGAATTCAAGACCAGGAGGTACAGAGAACACCCCATAAAATCAATAAGAATAGGTCAACATATCGACATATAATAGTGAAGCTTAATCTCAGAGACAGAAAAAAATCCTGAAAGCAGCTCAGGATAGGAGGTTCATAACCTAGAAGGGTGGAAACCTTAGACAGCAGACCTATCCACAGAGACCTGGCAGGCCAGAAAAGACTGGCATAATATAGTCAAGGTGCTAAATGAGAAAAATATGTGGCAAAGAATACTTTATGCAGCAGGGCCATCATTCAAAATAGGAGAGATAAAAAGCTTCCAGGACAAACAGAAACTAAAACAATTTGTGATCACTAAACCAGCCCTGCAAGAAATATTACAGGGGATCCTTGAAGTAAAGAGAGAGCCCAAAAGCAACATAGACCAGAAAGGAACAGAGACAATATACAGAAATAGTGACTTCACAGGTAACACAATGACACTAAATTCATATCTTGCAGTAATTAATGGGCTAAATGCCCCAGTCAGAAGACGCAGGGTAGCAGATTGGAAGAAAAGAAAAAAGACCCATCAATATGCTGTCTGCAGGAGACTCATTTTAGACCCAAAGACACTTCCAGATTGAAAGTGAGGGGGTGGAAAACCATTTATCATGCTAAAGGACATCAAAAGAAAGCTGGGATGGCAATCCTTATACCAGACAAATCAGATTTTAAACCGAAGACTATAATAAGAGATGAGGAAGGACACTGTATCATACTTAAAGGGTCTATCCAACAAGAAGATCTAACAATTGTAAATGTTTATGCCCCTAACATGGGAGCAGACAATTATATAAACCAATTAATAACAAAATCAAAGAAACACATTGATAATAATAGAGTAATAGTAGGGGACTTTTAATACCCTACTCGCTGCAATGGACAGATCACCCAAGCAGAAGATCAGCAAAGAAACAAGGGCTTTGAATAACACACTGGACCAGATGGACTTCACAGATATATTCAGAGCATTCCATCCTAAAGCAATAGAATACACATTCTTCTCAAGTGCACATGGAACATTCTCTAGAATAGATCACATTCTGGGTCACAAATCAGGTCTCAATCGGTACCAAAAGATTGGGATCATTCCCTGCATATTTTCAGACCACAGTGCTTTGAAACCGAACTCAATCACAAAAGGAAAATTGGAAAGAACTCAAATACATGGAGGTTAAAGAGCATCCTACTAAAGAATGAATGGGTCAATCAGGAAATTAAAAAAGAATTTAAAAAATTCATGGAAACAAATGAAAATGAAAACACAAATGTTCAAAACCTTTGGGATGCAGCAAAGGCAGTCCTAAGAGGGAAGTCTGTAGCAATATAAGCCTTTCTCAAGAAACAAAAAGGTCTCAAATACACAACCTAACCTTACACCTAAAGCAACTGGAGAAAGAAAAGCAAATAAAGCTTAAACCCAGCAGGAGAAGGGAATTAAGAAAGATTAGAGCAGAAATCAATGAAATAGAAACCAAAAGAACAGTAGAACAGATCAATGAAACTAGAAGCTGGTTCTTTGAAAGAATTACTAAGATCAATAAACCCTTGGCCAGACTTACCAAAAAGAAAAGAGAAAGCACCCAAATTAATAAAATCATGAATGAAAGAGGAGAGAGCACAAACAACACTGAAGAAATACAAACAATTGTAAGAACATATTATGAGCAACTATATGCCAACAAATTAGGCAATCTGAAGAAATGGATGCATTCCTAGAGATGTATAGACTACCAAAACTGAAACAGGAAGAAACAGAAAACCTGAAAAGACCCATAGCCAGCAAGGAAATTAAAGCAGTAATAAAAAAATCTCCCAACAAACAAGAGTCCAGGGACAGATGTCTTCCCAGGGGAAGTCTACCAAACATTAAAGAAGAATTAACACCTATTCTTCTGAAGTTTTTTCAAAAAATAGAAATGGAAGGAAAACTTCCAGACTCTTTCTATGATGCCAGCATTACCCTGATCCCCAAAACAAATAGACCCCACCAAAAAGGGGAATTACAGACCAATATCCCTGATGAACATGGAAGCAAAAAATCTCACCAAGATACTAGCCAATAGGATCCAACAGTACATTAAAAGGATTATTCACCATAACCAAATAGAATTTATTCCTGGGCTGCAAGGGTGGTTCAACATCTGCAAATCAATCAGTGTGATACAAAATATTACTAAAAGAAAGGACAAGAACCATTTGATCCTCTCAATAGATGCAGAAAAAGCATCTGACAAAGTACAGCATCCTCTCTTGATTAAAACTCTTCAGTTTAGGGATAGAGGGAACATACTTCAATATCATAAAAGCCATATATGAAAAGCCCACAGCAAATATCATTCTCAGTGGAGAAAATCAGAGCTTTTCCCCTAAGGTCAGGAATACGACAAGGATGTCCACTATCACCACTATTGTTCAACATAGTACTAGAAGTCCTAGGCTTAGCCATCAGACAACAAAAAGAAATAAAAGGCATACGAGTCAGCAAAGAAGTCAAACTCTGACTCTTTGCAGATGACTTGACACTCTATGTGGAAAACCTAAAAGACTCCATCCCAAAATTGCTAGAACTCATACAGGAATTCAGCAATGTGGCAGGATATAAAATCAATGCACAGAAATTAGTTGCATTTCTATACACTAACAATGAAACAGAAGAAAGAGAAATTAAGGAATCTATCCCATTTAAAATTGCACCGAAAACCAAAAGATAACTAGGAATAAATTTAACTAATGAAGCAAAGGATCTGTACTCAGAAACTGAGGAGGGGCGCCTGGGTGGCACAGCGGTTAAGCATCTGCCTTCGGCTCAGGGCGTGATCCCGGAGTCCTGGGATCGAGCCCCACATCAGGCTCCTCTGCTGTGAGCCTGCTTCTTCCTCTCCCACTCCCCCTGCTTGTGTTCCCTCTCTCACTGGCTGTCTCTGTCTCTGTCAAATAAATAAATAAAATCTTTAAAAAAAAAAAAAAAAGAAATTGAGGAAGACACAAAAAATTGGAAAAACGTTCCATGCTCATGGATTAGAAGAAAAAATATTGTTAAATTGTCTACACTACCTAGAGTAATCTATACATTCAATGCAATCCCTATCAAAATACCATCAACTTTTTTTCACAGAGCTGAAACAAATAATCCTAAAATTTGTATGGAATCAGAAAAGACCTGGAATAGACAAAGGAATGTTGAAAAAGAAAACCAAAGCTGGTGGCATCACAATTCTAGACTTCAAACTCTATTACAAAGCTGTAATCATCAAGACAGTATGGTACTGGCACAAAAGCAGACACAGAGATCAATGGAACAAATAGAGAACACAGATATGGACCCTCAACTCAATGGTCAACTAATCTTTGACAAATCAGGAAAGAATATTCAGTGGAAAAAAAGACAGTCTCTTCAACAAATGGTGTCAGGAAAATTGGACAGCCACACACAGAAGAATGAAACTGGACCATTTCCTTACACCATACATAAAGATAAACTCAAAATGGATGAAAGACCTAAATGTTAGATAGGAATCTATCAAAATCCTGGAGGAGAACTCACAGGTAGCAACCTCTTATGTATGTATGTATGTATGTATGTTATATACACTGTATATACATACAATGGAATACTATTCAGCTATCAAAAAAAGAGAGAAATCTTTCCATTTGCAACAACATGGATGGAACTAGGGGGTATTAGGCTAAGCAAAATAAGTCAATCAGAGAAAGACAATTTATGATCTCACTCATGTGGAATTTAAGAGACAAAACAGAGGATCGTAGGGGAAGGGAGGTGAAAAATAAAACAAACGCAATCAGGGAGAAAAACCATGAGAGACTTTTAATCATAGGAAACAAACAGAGTTGCTGGAGGGGAGAGAGGTGGGAGGATGGGGTAATTGGGTGATGGACATTAAGGAGGGCACGTGATATAATGAGCCCTGGTATTATATAAGACTGATGAATCACTGAACTCTACCTTTGAAACAAATAATATACTATATGTTAATTAATTGAATTTAAATTTTAAAAATTAAGATAAGAAAATAAGAAAAAAAAAAAACAAAAGAGATAAATAATATAAATCCACTTCAAACCAAAGAAAGAAGTATTCTATAATGACAAAAGAGCCAATTATCCAAGAAGACAAAATAATCATAAATAAAAAAATAATGTTGACAAGAACAAAGTTGGAGGAACCACATTTCCCACTTTCAAAAATTACTATAAAGCTACATTAATCAAAAAAGTGTGGTAGTGGTATAGGAATAGACAGATTGTTCAACAGAACAGAACTGAGATTCAGAAATAAACCCATAGGTTTGTGATCTAATGATATTATACAAAGAAGCCAGGGCAAGTCAATGGGGAAAAGAAGAGTCTTTTTGTCAAATAGTTCAGGGATAACTGGAGACCCATATGTAAAACGGTGAAACTGGATCTCTACATTTTACTATTCTCAAAAATTTACTCAAAATTAATCATAGACAGAAATGGAAGGCTAAAACTAAAACTCTTAGAGGAAAACACAGGAATAAATCTTCATAACTTTAGATTTTGCAATGGTTAATTAAATGACACCAACAGCAAAAGCTTTTATAAAAGAAAAAAAAATAGGCTAATTGGACTCCATCAAAATTAAAAAGAATTTTTAATTTCATAAGATATTATCAAAAAATGGTAGAAAGAATAGTAGAAAATATTTGTAGATCTTATATCTGTTAGAGACTGTTCTCAGAATATAAAGAATGCTTAGAGATCAACAACGAAAAACAAACAAAGTAGGCAGTGTTTGGATAGACATTTGTACTACATATGGTATGGTTTCATTTATGGACTGAAATGTCCAAAAAATAAATCTATAGAGAAAAAAAAAAACCTGATTAATAGTTGTCTAGGGCTTGGGAATGGGAGGGCAAGAAGAAAGACTGTAAAAGGTATTCTTTATGGGGTGATGGAAATCTTCTAAACTTAGACTGTAGTAGTGGTTGCACAACCCTGTAAATACACTGTAAGTAATTACATTGTACATTAAGTACGTGGATTTTACAGGACATCAATTATAACATCTTAGTAACGATGTTTTTTTAAATGATTGTATCAAAATTATCCCAAAAGAGTACAAAAAGATAGGAAAAACATCTACTAGTATGACTACCTTACTTAATTTGTACTTTCTTGTGTCCTCATTTTTTACTTCCTTTTCACCCCAATAGTTACTCAGAGAAAATTTTCTGTTAAAAAACTTTACTATTAATTTGATTTTAATAGGTGAAAATGTTTCTTGTATTATTTATGATAGATATGGAGATATGATGGGAAATGTGGTTTTGGCTAAGAATACAATAATATTTTTATGTTCTCTGTATGTTTAAAATGAAAATGCATTCTCTGCACAATACAAAAAATTAAATGTATTAAATTACAGTATGACATTAAGTCCATATTTAAAAATCTTTTGTTCCTATAACCTGGAAAAGACTGAGAAAGACACAAACTTTATATACAGTCTAAATGGATTCTGTTTAAATTATTATCACATACCTAACTTTAATGTTATCTAATGTTTTAGTTTTATCTTGTTTACTTTTAGCTCACGTATTAGACATGATTTACTTTACCTAATATGGTCCATTTTTGCTTAGGTTTACTCACATCTTCACTAATTTCTTTGCTCAATTATTTCTTTTTGAATCTCTTATTTTCTGGGTCACTTTCTTTTCATTGAAATACCACTTCAGTACTTCCTTTCTTGAAGGTCTGTTCATGACAATTTTTCTCCATTTATTAATCTAAATACATGTATTTCACCCTCATGCTTAAAAGAGTCCAGTTAGATACAAAAATTAGGTAGACAGTTATTTTGCTGGAGGGCTTTGAAACCACCACATTCCATTGTTCCTGTTAAGAAGTCTGTTTTCATATTGATTTTTGTTCATTTGTAGATAATCCTCTTTTTTCCTTAGTCGTTATTAAAATACTTTTTTTTTTTATTTTTGGTGTTCTGTAGTTTCACCTTGAAGTACCTACATATGCATTTCTTTTACATACATGGCTTAGTATACATTATGTTCTCTAAATCTGCATCAATTTGGAGTCACCTTAGACATTATGACTATTTATTTGGATGTTACACAATAGGGAAAAAGGAATTCTTAAACTGTTCAAGGACTATTAATTCTGTGGTTTGAACTGACACTGCTATCTGGAGACCGGAAGCATTAGCAAGGCTCCATTGTTAGCGTGGAGGTATGTGAGGGGCAGTAGTAAATGGAGTCCTGGTTAAAATCTGACTTACACTGAGTCTACGGGGTCTGCTGACATACCCAGTGTTCACTTCTGCCATTCCTTAATGTAATATTGGGATCGATATATTTGGAATTCGAGTTAACCCTTACATTGAATTTAACACACATTGGCCTGTAGGGTAAAATCTAACAGGGAGAGGAGCCAAACATAAGCCTCTAAAACTATATCCCTACCCCAGCCAGTGAATTAATAGTGAATTAAAAATAACCACACCTCAAAAGATGGTAGATATTATATCCCTTACAGAAACTAGATGGACCCTGGAGAATGATTTTAGACCACAGCAAGCTGACCTTGATCAATAGTAACCCTAATCATACTATATGAAGCATGGAATTTTTATTATTACAGAATAATATGACTTCAGATACATGGTCTTATGGGCTAAATGGTATCTCCATAAATTCATACATTAAAGTCCTAGCCTCCAAAGCCTATGAGACTATATTTGGAGACAGGGTCTTTAAGGAGGTAATTAAGTTAAATGAGATCATAAGAGTGGGCCCTAATCCAAATGATGAATGTCCTTACAAGAAGAAGAGATTAGGATACAGACATGTGCATCCACAGAGAAAAGACCACATGAGGACATAGCAAGATGTAGCCCTCAGCAAACCAAGGAGAGAGGCCTCAAAAGAAACTAAACTTGTTGTCACACTGATCTTGGACTTCTAGCCTCAAGAACTGTGAGAAAATAAATTTCTGTTGCCTAACTCACCCAGTCCATCGTTATGTGTTATAGCACCCTTAGCAAACTAATATATACAATATGTGGCCATTAAGTCAATGGTGAGTGTGTTCTACTCTATCTCAATTAAAAAAGAATATCATGAACAGTTTGCATTCAAATGTAATGGACAACAATAACCATTCATAATTTTGCTCCAGGGATGTGTTAATTCTCCTGGTCTTTGTTATAACATAGTCCATAGATATTTGGACATCCCATAGAATTTCACATTAATCCATTATAGAAATAACATCATATTTATTGGGCAGCATTACTAAGTGGTGGCTAGCATGCAGAGAATTTGAAAAGACACATGCTCTCCAGGTAATGGAAGATAAATTTCTATAGAGATGCAGAGAGGCCTGTGATCTCAGCGAAGGATTTAGAGGTATAGAGGTCAGATGTGTGTCAGGACAACTCCTCTTGAGCAAAAGACAAATTACTGCATTTGGCATCTTCTATTGAAAAGAAGCAAGCCTGATGCCTATTAAGTCTTTTTGGGTTCTGAAGAAGATATATTACACATCTCAGAATGCTCCTCCAGCTCATAAGATGGGTGACATGAAAGACTATTGATTTGGAGTGGGATCTTGAGTACAAAAGGGCTCTGAAGCAGGTCTAGGATATGATGCAATCAATTACATGCTGGGCCATGACATCCAGAAGACCCTACAGTGTTAAAGTTGTCAGTGGTGGAAAAAGATGCAGTGCAGAGTTTATCCCAAGCCACAGTGGGAAAATCATTATGCAGAGCCTGAGGTTGTAAAGCAAGGCCATTCTATGTGCAGTAGAGAATTAATATTAATACACCTTCTTAAAACAGCTGTTAGTAAGCTTCTGGGCCCTGGTGGAGAAAAATCCTTGACTATGGCATTCTAAGTGATCATGCATCTGGAACTGCCATCATGAGCCTGTTTCTGTTCAACCTACCAAGTCATTAAGTTGAGAAAGCCAAGCAGCATCACCAGGATGCATGAGTATGTTTCATGAGCAGATAACCCAAGCCCCCACATGACCTATTATGAGTGTCCCAGTACCCCTCCCTCAGGTCCCACCTATGGCAGTACAAAGATATGACTCTCTGAAAGAAGAGAGGATAGATAAGCTCATTGTGTGCCTGAAACCCATTGGTGGCTTTGAAAGACAGTGGCAAAATAATATCTTAGCAGACAGAGCTGTACATTGGTACACCAAGTCATCCTCTTCATATATGAGAAGTGTTCTGAGGTGGAAATATATATAAACTCAAGAGCAGTATGATCTAATGACCTGACTGACTAGTCAGGATCCTGTAAGAAAAAAGAATAGCTGATTGAAGACAAGCAGCTTTAGGAGATAGTATGTGGATGACAGATTAACATACGGGGAGGAGGCACAACTAATGTTCATCAGAAATCAATCAGACAAAATAACTCGGTCAGATGACAGAGTCTTTGTCAACAACCAACCACTCCAGACCTGACACAATAGGCAACAGTGGCAGAGACAGAGACTGTGCATGGGTCCAACAACACGTACTCATACTTACTAAGGCCAAATAGCAATGGCTGCCTTTGAATGTCCAACTTTTCAACAACAGAGACCAATGCTGAGCCCCTGATAAGGTATTATTCCTCCAGGGGACCATTTGGTAGCAAATTAATTATATTGGACCCTGTATCTTGGAAGGACCAGTGACTTATTCTGAGTATGTGTTTGTCTCTCCTGCCCACAGAGCCTCAGCCAGCACCATCTTTGAGTCTTATAGATTACCTGTTCCCACAGAAGTGGAATGTGATGTGAAGATGGGAAATAAAGGAGTGGGACCATGACAATGGGATACACTGTCTGCATTTCACCCCCTACCATCTGGAAGTTGCCATTCTGATAAAGTATTAAGACAGACTGCTGAGGGGACACCCAAGTTGGTATATCTGAATGGGCAATACTCTGCAAGGATAGGAAACTACCTTCTAGCATGTTGTATGCACACTGAATCAGAGAACTCTATGTGATGCCATTGCTCTAACAGAAAGAATACATCAGCTAGGTACCAAAGACTGAAAAAAAAAGATGATGCCACTTACCATCATTCCCAATGGCATACCAAATGATTTTGTACTTCATGTCCCTGCAGGATTACAGGTACTGATTCTAAAGGAGGTGACCTCTTCAGGAGAAAAAAAATAAAGTAGTTATGGCTGCCACCTGAGCACTTAGGACTCCTTTTGTACAGAGACCAGCAGGTGAGAAGTAGAGTCACCATATATACTTTGGTAACTGACCCTAATCAGAAGGACCAGATGAGATCTGGAGACATATTTGTGGACTCAAGTGATCAACTTGGATGTGTTTTGGTACTCCCTTGCTCACTTGTGACTGCACAAATGCAGCAATCCCACCTAAGAACAGTATAGTTACCAGGAACTCACACTTGGAAAAGCAGGTTTAGGCCATACCACTAGGTAAGCCACCAAGACTGGCAGAGGTGCTAGCTGAAGACAAAAGGAATCCAGAATAAATAGTGTTAGTTCATTTCACTAACCTCTCTCTTCTACATTTCCCCCAAAAAAGAGAGTCCCACTAGAACCCTTGATGAGATCTCTTCCCTAAACGTGTATGAAGAAGTGTATTAATATGGCCCAAGAGGTAGATTCTAGTAGCTGTCTAGTTGCACCTGTCAGATCTTACAAAACAAGAATTTACTGTTCTGCTACAAGAAATGGAGTTAGGAGGATATGTCAGCCTCAATGTCTTCAAGATCTGCCTCAGCTTTCAAGTTGAGGCTATGATTTTCCCAAGTCATTCTTTCCAAGACTGAGCACAGAAGGGATACTAGATTTAATCACTTCTGCCCAACATGAGATTCCTCAAGCAGGACTCCTATTTGTTCCAAAGCCCCACTGGTTTGGCTGAGACTTACTCCTCTGTGTCATGGTCTGAGGAAATGAAAATGTTGTTTCATGTCCTGACTCTTTTACTTCTTCCCCACTTTCTTCTTAAAGCATCAGATCTAAAGACATTCCACCTATGTTCCTTCCTCATTGTTTTTATCTTTCACAGAGGGGAGACTCCAGTTAATCACTTCACCCTTAACTTAGTCTCAATATCTATTTCCCACAGGTCCTAATCAACAAAGAACTCAAAACTGTGGTAGAAGTACATTTTTTATTTTATTTTATTTATTTTATTTTATTTTTTAAGAAATTGGTTATTACAAGGTTATTTTATTTTTTTAAAGATTTTATTTATTTATTTGAGAGAGGGAGAGAGCATGAACAGGGTGAAGGGCAAAGGGAGAAGCAGATCCCCTCTGAGCAGGGAGCCCGACATGGGACTTGATCCTGGGACTCCAGGACCATGACCCGAGCCGAAGCAGACGCGTAACTGACTGAGCCACCCAGGCGACCAGAAGTATATTTTTTAAAGTTTTACCATCATGGTAAATTTCAGCTAAAGGGTAAATTTCAGCTAAAGATACTTGAACAGTATCTAGTTTGCTGTGTGCCCAAAGTGGAAGTCAATTATCTTTGCATTTTCTTGCTTTTTCTCAATCCTATGCTCCATATTACCAATATGGACTTCATTTCTTCAATGGCTTATTTTTCTCCACCCTTTCTGACTTACTCCAATTTTATTTTCTTTTATTATATTTTATCAGGTTTTTTTTTCTCTGAGATCTTATTTTTGCTTTGAGGTTTTATTAATACGGATATATTACTTCATTAACTTACTAGATAGACTCCATGGTGATATGGCTGGTGACCAATTTCATCTGTTGAATATCACTATTTTTCTGGTGATTATTCTCCATTAAAGGGTTTTCTCTTCCTTTTATCCTTTTCATAATATTGTTACATAGAACCTATTTCTCTGTTTAATTATTACTTATCTTTCAGTGAGGAGTCAGAGACAAGTTGAGACATGTTCCAAGCAAGGAAAAAGCTTTGCTGGGTCAAGTGAAGTTCCTCATCACAAAAAGTTTACATGGGCAAGTGACTTGGTTTCTTCTTGGCTGAAAGTGAGCACTATTCACTTCTGCTGCACAGACTCCATTTACTTCCTGAACATAGGTAGGTCTTGTACATCTGCACTGGACAGCTCTTCCCTAATTTCTTGAACCCCAACTAAGTAGAGGGGAGGTTCCTACCTAAACACATCCTGTTTCCACTGTTAAAAAAAGATTAAGGATTAGCTGGTTTTCTCCTTTTGGAAGTCTCTTCTACTTTGCACTACAGTGCTCTGCCAGCCTGTCCTGCAATCTGCACCTCTGATTCACATTTGTGGTATTTGGAAATCCATCCTTTCGTATTGTACTTTGTACTTAATACGCTTTCTAATTTTATCAAAGATAGAGACTGCCTTTTTTGTTTTTCCTTTTTATTATTTTAGGGTAATTCCCAAGAAGAGAAAGAAGTAGAGCTGCCTACTCCCATATTTTAAAATCAGAACTTTTTCTATTCAATTTTATACACAACGCATTGGGGATAAGATTTTGAAACCATTAAACAATGTACTTTCAGTCTTGATCTTAATTATATTTTTCTGATTCTCTCTATACATTGAACCAATGTTATTCATCACTTCAGGGAGAGAGAGAAAGTGTTACCTAGAATATTAAAAAATGAACTACTCAGGTTCATGTCTCAAATCTGGCTTTCACAAAGGTCTTGTGAGATAAAAGATTCCATATTTATGCTCTCTTATAAAAGAAAAGAAACTAATAAATAACAAAAATCTTCCTTAAGATATGCCAAACGACATTTGTGGCTCTGACTGTAGTTTTTCCTTTTCACTATAGTTTATAGAGTATAAAATACATGGTATAACATATGATAGGTACAGTACCTTTATATAGAAAGAAGTGAGAAGGAGAGAGAATGGGAGGGTTGTAGGTTGTGAGTATCTAGATACTCTGCCTTGTGACCAAAATATGGAGGAAAGTTGCAACAGGTGATAGAAAAATCAAGATAGATTTTTATGTCTGTGTACCTATTCCTTGCATAGGAATATGCAAGGCCTCTCTCAGGAAAATTGGACACTCCTTGAAGAGCCCCATAATTCACCTGGCATTGTAGCAATGAGGAGAAACTTCAACAGCAAATTCAAATGGCTAAGAAGATAGCATGTGGGTCTAAGACAGGACTCCTAGTTCTCTATAATTAGTGGAACAACAGGAAATTCAGAAGTTTTCAGAAGCCCAGTATATAAGAGTAGAGACGATGGTGTACCAGAAGCCTGGGCCTGGGAAAGAGAAGTCTCATAGTGTGATGACCTTGAGATCAGAGACTATAGCAGTCAGAAGTATTTGAGGAATATTTGCCATTATAACAAATTCTAAATTTTCAGAGGCTATAAACATAAACGTATAAACAATGCAGATTACCAGATTAAGACAGCTCTACCAACCTGCAGCTGAGACCAGCAGAGAAATATAAATAGCAGGTGGATAAAATACCTTTTTTCTAAGACCAGAGCATATTTAAGCCTTCCTCTATATCTAGGCACCACTGAGGAAGAATCAGGGAAAGAGAGCCTGATTGCTAAAGGGAATGAGAAGGCCTGATCAGAAGTGAGAGCTCTAAAATGACTTATGAAGGCTTTAACCTTTTAAGCCTTAAGAAACTGAATTATATTTAATTGGCAAGGCTGTATTTTTCTGCCATAATAGAGTCTCAGGAACATGATATCAGTTATAGAAAAATTAATGTTTTGATTTGTTTCTGCATGTTGTGCTACACAAATAAAACTGAAGTTATATTTTATATGTAAAATTTGACCCTGTTTTTTCGTGTTATAAAAATCATTTTCCATTTTATTAAAACTATTTGTAAACATCCATTTTAACAGATGCCTTTCACATCCTGCCAAGACAGTTTCTTCTGCCTCTCTCTAGTCTGAATTTTTACATTAAAATCATTAATCTAGTCAGTTTTGTTGTCTTGAGAAGATGTAACATTTTCCCAAAATCCTAACAAATTATGCCATCTCTTTCTACTGAATAATTCATCCTATCTCACTGATTAATATTTCCAGTTTACTACATATTAAATTATATAACAGAATTTATTTTTAGTTAGACTAATTGTGTACATTTTCTTTACTGATTTAATAATTACAGTTTCAGAATATGTTTTAGTATCAGGAAGAGCTAATCCTTTCAGCACTGTTCTTTTTCATTGCTCTTAGCTCTTTTCTACTTTTTATTATGATGAATTTTGAAATCATTTTGTCAAGATTTAAAAGGAAAATGTCTTTTGATATTTTATCTGGTATTGCATTAGATATGTGCATTAATTGTTTTTCCTCACCAGGAGTGTGGCGTATCTCTGCAGTTACGTATTTTATTTTGCATATATCTTAGTTTTTGTTGGTTGTTTGGTTTGATTTTCACATACAGGTTGCACATGCTTCTTTTTAAGGTAGTAGTTATATTACCTTTCATTCACTTTATAATGTATATGTAGTAGTATATAGGAACCATATTAATTTGTTGTATATTTTTATAGGCATGGTCATTTGCAGAACTTTTACTAGTTCTAACAATTTTATGAGTAGATTGTTACTGGCTTTTTAGTTGGTTCTTATATTTTATTTAAGACCACTTCCTGGTTTACACTAGACTTGCCCTGTTTCCTTTTTGTCCCTGGGCACATAGATCAATGCTTTTGCTTCTGCCTGCTTTAATGACATGGTGCATTTTTAGCTTGCAGTCATAACACTTTCTTCTACATGGTCCTAAAAATGACAGTGTGCACTGGAACAAAACAAACAATGCCATAAATATGCATTACTTATAATGTATTGATTAACAGTATCTGTGCTCACAAAAATCAATTAAACAAGATTATATACCGTAGCAGTTTCCAAACAGTGCCCTGAAACTATAAACTATAATTTGCGGTGCACAGCACAAGTAACAAAATGCACAAACAGCTGTGGTCCCGGTGAAAGACTCTTGCTTCCGGCAGGTCAGCCATTTGCTTATAAGTCAGATTGAAAATGCTATGTCTCCTTTTGAGAGAGTCAACTCAGGCCCAGGTAACTGGTCAGTCTTTAACATCTGGAAGGATGCAATGAACAACTTCTTAATTAAATCTACCTGAGTCAGAATAACTGTTCTGGCAAAATTTAATGCTTTTAAAGTAAAAAGTATTCTATTAACTTCATAATGACCAAACAGATAGTTTTAACTAGGTAAAAAATTTCATCTGCTGGAATGCTTGAATGTAGGGGAAAGACCACTCAGACACAAAACAAGAGATTTGGCATCAGTTTTCCTATATAGGTTTCTTGGAATCAGACACGAGATTCTATTCTATTTAGGTTATCACTGTCTCCATTCTAGAAGAGTCAGGAGCTTGGGCCTTCAGTGGCTGCCATCGCTAGAACTTCCATTGTTAGAAGAGACCCCCACAGTCTTGTTGTCAGTTGCACTTCCTTTGTTCCTTCCTTTTATCTCAGAGCCACTGACCTGATGCTGCTTTAGCTGAGATAAAATAATGATATCTGTAGATATTCACAGGGGTCTGAGTGGGAGGTTTGACATCACAGTAACTCAGAAAAAGATGAAATGGTGGAACTAGCAAACAGCAGCACACACAAGCTACAACTTTATTTGGAATTGCTATAGTTGAACAACAAAGGGAACAGGTTGACTCATTTAGTTTCTATTGTACTGGAGTGATGGGGTTATTTTAGTATGTGTCCTAGCTATTCCTTTTAGAGCATCAAATAGAAATGCATTGGTCCAAACCCAATGAATACATTTGGCTCATAATATAGTTTGCATTTAAATCAAATTTATAGTTGCCTAAAATAGACCCTCCAACTGTGCAGAAGCCATATAAGTAGCAGTCAGAATGGTAACAGTGCTTTTTCTCATTCATTCAAAAGCACATAAGTTGCTAAAGATTCACTTTTCAATTGTTATCCGTCCTACTGAGACCATTGCAAGGGTTCAGTTTCTCCTCAATTACACTGAAATGATGTACTTTTGTCTGCTGCTGTTTTAAATCCCTATTATCTCTAAGTGTGTTTCCCTGTAATAATATAAGGTGTCAAGTTAAGCACCAGGAGGCTCAAAAGATTGTTCTTTCTTCCTCCGTCTTTCATTCTTTCTTTTCCCTTTCCCTTCTTTTTATGAGGATTCACAGGTATAGTCTTGCTTTACTCTTCTATAGGATGGTTCTCAGCTGGGGATATTTAGCTCTCCAGGGGACATCCGGCAATGTTTGGAGGTATTTTAGATTGTCACAGCTGTGCAAGCATTACTACTGGCTGGTGAGTAGAGGCTAGAGATGCTGCTAAACATTCCACATTGCACAGGACAGCTCCCACAACAAAGATTTATCTAGTCAATAGTGTCAATATTGAAAAACCCTGTCTTGGAGAAACAAAGATTGATCAGGCTTATCTTTTATGTGATTTTTAAAGAAGGTGAATTGACATGTTTTCACTCTTTTTTTGAATTTAGATATGAGGATTAGTGTCATGTAGGGTTTTTATAAATGTAACTTTCCATAAAGTCACCAATGAATCACTAAAATTCTTATTTTTAAAAAATCATTTGATTTGAGCCATTTATCTCACTGTCTGATGTCACTTTTCTATTTCATATTTCCCTCTTATATATTGCTGATATATCTAATTGAAATGATTTTCCTATGATAGAAAAATACCACTGAAGTTCTTTGCTCTTTCATTGTCCTGGCAAGGGTGATGTTTAAAACAATTTTAAGCTTTTGAATCTTTCTGAGAAGGATAAATGTTCAGGTTATACTGTGATCCTATCAAGGTAAAGTGAAGAGACTATAGTGAAACCTAATTATCTCATTTCATATATTTATATTTTCCCAGTTATACTTGAGTTAGATTCTTTTAATATATTTTACTTTTCATTCTTGTTTTTTATAAGGATTCAGACAGAAAATATGTCTTTCAATTTTTTCAAATAATGAAATTCTCCTACTGCTATGGACTGAATGTTTGTGTCCCCCTAAAATTCGTATGTTGAAACACTAAGCCCCAGTGTGGTGGTATTTAGAGATGGAGTCTTTGGGAGGCAATTAGGCCATGAGGGTGGAACCCTCATGATAGCATTAGTGCCGTTATAGTGAGTGAAAGAGGAACAGGGGTTTGCTTGTGTGTTCTCTGACTCCCCCTCTCCACTTTCTTACCCTCAGACATGTGAGGACATAACCAGGAAGGGGCTCTCACCAGAAACGGAACCTGCCTGCCTCTTGATCTTGAATGCCCAGCCTCCAGAACTGTGAAAAATAAATTTCTGTTGTTTAAGCCACCCAGTCTATGGTAATTTTCTTATGGAAGAACAGACTGAATAAAACATCTATAAAATACAGACAAGTAGTACATATTGACAGTTCAGAAAAAACACTTGGTCCCAGGCAGCACATGATCAAATCCACATGACAATATCTTCATATGTGGAATGACTGGGGCCAATCATGATGCAAATAAAGAAGACATTAAAAGAAATATATCTTATGACATATTCATATCTGGTATGAAGTCTTGGATAAATAAATCCTGTATCTACACCTAGACCCTTTTCTCTGGTCTCTAGGATTAGATTTACACATTAAACAAAAATTGTTAA